>NC_143509.1:53395014-53606264 GCF_031878675.1 Megascapheus bottae
TCTACAGGGCTCTTCTCATAGAGAGCTCCCACTTGCAAGCCTTATCACATCTTCAGTGTGTTTAATGACTGGGGGAAATGTCAGCTTCTAAGTGAGCCCATTTAAAGCTCCTTTCTCTTTTTTATAGAAAACAGACTCGTGTCCTTTTTTGAAAACTTGCAACCATTCTTTGCATTTGTCTGGAGAACAGGTTTTTTCCCAGGTTTTTAGAATGCTGCAGTCAATGACACCTGGCTTCTGAGGGGTAGCATTGGGGAATGCAAGCATCACTGGTCAACAGTCCAGCTGGACCAGCCTACCAGGTCACGGTTGGGGTAGGGGCAGGTGGGGGCAGCACATTCGGTCTATAGAGACCTGGAAAGGTAGAAACCTGGATAAGGTGCATGGCATTCTCTCTTGAGCCCTCTCACTGCCTCCTGTCCTGCCTAACCCTCTAACCCTGCTCCAGGCACCTGCTGGCTGTGGTTTACAGCTCTGTGGAGCATGAGGCAGTAGGAACAGTTTGTGCCTCTTTGGGGACTAGAAGCCATATAACAGTGCAATCTTCACTGCCAAAGTTCCCGTCAGAGTCTAGTCCCTCTTCCCCTGGACTCGCAGGATCTCTGAGAGATCCTGTTCTCTAAAGAGCACAGGCCAGGCACAATCTGCGCTGGGGTAATCAGGTGGCGAGGCTTGGTACTTCTGATACTGGTCATACTAGGATCACCCTGGTCCTTGGTTCAAGCCTACATCTGGGCTTATTCAGGATGATCAAGTTTCACAGGGGAAACTACTGCTCAGACTCATAAAACTACCAGGCCAATTGCTATAGAGCTAGACTGTTGGCTTACAGAATTTACAGAGGAGACCATATGGCTCAGCAAGTCGATATGCCTTTGTCAAGGTCACACTAATTAATGACAAAAGTGGGATGAGAACTCAAGGAACCCTGAGTCACCAATCAGAGTTCTTTCTACCACCCTTTGCTGCCATGTATACTGGCACTGCAATTTAGGAGCTTCCATTTGCTAGGCAATTTTTCTACCACTTCAGCTATGTCCTTAATCCTCTTAACTTCAGTTATTTATCTTTTTAAAAATTAGGGCACTGCTTTTTTGCCCGGGTCAGTCTGGGCTTCCATCTTCTTATCAGTGCTTCCTGGATAGCTTTTTTCCTTAGGCTGGCCTCAAACTGTGGTCTTCCTGACCTCAGTCAGCCTCCTGAGTAACTATTATAGGTTACCTAGACCATGATATAAGTTTATCAATATTTTCTTTTCTCAGAAAGAAGGCTGCTTTATGAGAGAATATTGTATATAGAATGTGCAAAGGGGAATCCAGAGTTTGTGCTGGAGAGAAATAGATGAAAGTGAAAATCAGGGGACAGTTGGCCCAGGGAACTGTCACAACGGGAACAGCAAAGACCAACACTGCCAGGAAACTTCTGGTAGCTGCATAAAGAACGAGAGAAAAAAGTAGGTCTCTAAGAGGAGACTAGATGCTGGAATCAAGAGTGGAACTATTCTGAGAAAGGAGAAAGAGGCCAACAAAGAAAAAAGTTAATCCCTTCTTAATACTCTTTGTTCTGGACACAAGCTAAAGCAAGTAAGAGGAATGTGCAGAACCCTGGGTGAGAAAAATCTGGTCAGTTGACTCATTTAACCTATTGCCAGCCAGAGAGGAAACCTACAGAAAATTAAAGGGACACCGTCCTTTTATGTGAGAGGGGGAAAAAAAACAAACCCAGCTGCTGAAATGAAACTGCAACTACGTTCACTTCCCAATCAATGCAGTGCTTCCTTCAGGAGGGTAAAGATTCCCCTAATGCCACAGTGGGCAGAGGAGCCAGGGGCTGCTTGCAGGACATTGCTGTCCCCTCTTCCTCTATCTTCTAGAAAAATGGAAGCCAAGGAATCTGAACTTGGCTTTTGAATAGGCTCATTTTATATACCAGAGTAACCTGAGCAGCTTGCCAGCCCCAGGGCTTAGTGTCTGATGACTGGGCCCTTCCTTGCCTCTGAAGACTGCCAAAAAAGGGCGGCTGCTCCAAGCTCAAGCCTGGTTTCCCTGGAATTGGAGCCAAAAAAGGAACAGAAGCACCAGGGGTGCGAAGGGTTGGAGGTCACATGTAGGCCACAGCTCTCCACACAGTGTGGAGCCAGAGTCATGTTTGATGGGATTCCTGGAAAACAGTCTTGTCAACAGTCCAACCTGAGTAACTCCATTTTATATCTAGATCCCATTTTGTGTGGACACCTACCTAACCCTGCTTATCTTTTTCAGACCCAGCTAACCACACCTCTGTTCTTTTCTGAGAAACCACAGTACCTTGAAACTTTGAAGATATGGGGTAGGGGGGAACCACACCCTGTCCAGTGTGCTGGGCTAATCACATGCCCACCATCTGTCAAAGGGGTGGATATTAACCAAAAGCTGTTCCACCCCATCCCCCCACATCCCTACAAAAGCCCCACCCCACCCCCACCACCCCACAGGGCCCGCACTGCCTTCTCCCCTCTCTCCTGTTTGCCCCTCTCCTCTCTCTCTTTTATTTTTCCCCTGCTCCTCTCCTGACAGTGAATAAACCCTTGCCTCTTTGCTTTCTATTCAGATTCAGTGAATTCTTTCACACCCGGTACCTCTGCTGAATCCCCCAGACTTAACAAGGAGAAACTGATGAGTTTTATATCAAAACAAGAGGGAGTTGGAAGTCCCTAGAGCAAGCACTAGGGAGTGTCCCAGGAACCAGACAGTAGGACTACATGGGTTGAGACTCTAGGCAGCCATTGGCAGAGACCCATCCCCTAGGGACATCCTCCACTAGGGTCACTTCCCCACCTCCTCATAGGACAGTCATGCTGGTTGTATTAAAGAGAGCAGTCCTGAAACTAGATTCCTACTTGGACCCTTTGTTCTGCCTATTATGCTAGGATAAACTCTGCTTCTCCGCTGCCCCTTTCCTGAATCCTGAGTACCAGAGCCACAGAAACCTTGTTTATTAAAGAGCAGTTGCCAGCTGCAAGATTGTCAGATTCAGGACTCATCATATAGTAAAAGGCCTACACAGAGAAAGGACTGGAGATTGAACCCTCTCAGGATATATACAGATGATCTCCTGTTCTTCTAACAGGTATTTATAAACTGCCTTTGCTAAACAGCACTAACTCTTCACATGGACTTGCAAGTAAATAAAAACAAGATAAAAGCCTGGCATCTGTGCCTTCACTTTGTATCTATCATCTTTACTTTGGGCTTGATTCCTACTCAGTGCTACATGTTGGCATGTTAATTACTTAAGGGCCATCTGTCCCCAAACTGATGATATGGTTGGTGTCAGTGGCTCACGCCTAGAATCCTAGCTACTCAGAAGGCTAAGATCTGAGAATCAGATCAGGAGTCGGCCTATGCAGACAAATCCTAGAAATTCTTATCTCCAATTGATGAAACAAAAAGCCAGATGTAGAGGCATGGCTCAAGTGGTAAGAGTGTCAGCAGAAGTGTGAGAAGGAAGCCAAGCAAAAGACAATGCCCTGAGTTCAAACCCCAGTAGCAACACACACACACACACACACACACACCCTGGTAATACAAGACTGATTAGCCCCAAATCAAGGCTGAAGGCATAAAGAGTAGCCAAAATATTTACTGTCATTTTTTTTACACTATCCTATTCCACACTCCCCTACTCCCAATGGCACTTAAAAGTCTCCAGTCATTGTCCTAAATCTATGGTCACCTTGAATTTCCATAGAGTCTCACAAACAGATCACCCTATGATGAGATCACCTCCAAAGTTGAGGCAATTACCCAACGTAGAAATTGTCCCTCTCCCCTAGAAGTAGCAATCATTTCATGGGAATAGAATCGTCCACTCAAATCATAAGTCAGTGTGCAGAACCAGGACAATAATGACCAACCAGACAATAACGACCAACCGGGTCATAGCTCGATCAAGACTGTTTCATTATGAATACTCTCAGCTCTGTCCCAATTCTTCCTCTACTGCAACCTAAAGCTCTTATCAGTACTCAGAAGATGGGCTGAAATATTTGATCACCATCCCCTCACTTAGACATGTTGGTTGAAATCCTTTCCATCATTGCTTTTTTGTTTTAAAAAAATATCCATTTCTGAAGCACTTGGTTGGACCTAATTTATTGGGACTCCTCTAGAGTCAGACCACTGACTATAACTCCAGTTACATCCTCAGTAAACCATACACTCCCCCATGGCCAAGGAAGCAGCAGAAGGGACTGCTTATATTCCAAATATACTCTGGAGATGAGAGGGCTTGGGCTCAAAGCCTAGTTCTACCTCCAAGGTACTCTCAGAACCCTTTATGTCAGCACGGGATTAGTCATTCAATGAACATAAACGTCTACTCTGTGCCTGGCACTGTGTTGGCACAGGCCGGCCACATGAAAGCCCTCCATGCATACAATTATATCCTTAAGAAACATAGTTTATGAACTCCAAATTACTGGTATCTCATGCATTAGGAAGGAAGCATAAAGGATTGTGGGAATGTGTAATGTTGCTTGGAGGACAAGGGAGGCACTTTTCGAGGCAGTTAACATAAACCTAGGACCCAAAGACACAAAAGACTTAAAGTTTGGAGGTGGTGGAGGATATGAATTGTCCCTCAGTATCAATAATCTCTGCTTCCCTAACCACAGAATTTTCTGGCAAGCTTGTGGCTTTCCAAAAAACAATTGCACTTTCCCACCTCTCTTCCAGCAAGAGGTGACTCTGTGACCCATTGTGGCAAACAGGATGTGGATGGAATAGGTATATAAACTTGCTGGTTAGGATGAAGGGGCCTTACTGTCCCCTTATTTCCTTGCCCTGTCTACCAGCTGGAGTGTGGCAGTACTGAAAAGACATCTTGGAGCACGTGGAGGAAGGAGACAACCTCAGCAACAAGATAAAAGGGCCTCTGGGGAGTTCACAGGCCAGAGTTGGCACACCAGCTTGCTGTTTTATATGAGAGAGAAATAAATGTCTATCTTTTTAAAGCTATAGTTATTTTGATCTCTCTGTTACAGCAACCAAAACAATATCCTAACTAATTACAGACTGAGGAAACAACCAAAGTGCTTCTGCATATCTTAACTCCATTTGATCTTCCCTGGAGCCCAGTAATCAGGGGATTATTATCATCTGTTCAGCGTTACAGAAGCTGAGGCTGAGAGATCCCATCTTGCACAAGGTCAGAACCAGTGACTCAGAACTCAGGTTTTCAACCTAGCCTACTTCGGAAACTGTCCCCCACACCACGCTGTCTGTCTCCATTTGTGATAGGCATATTATTTCTTCCATTAGTTAGACAAATTTTCAGCAGTAAATCATCTATACCTTCAATTATGTCTCCACCCCCAAGCCAGTCCACTCTGTGACTTGTGGTACAGACCCTGAAAAGCCCCAGAAGTAGATGTGATGGCATAAGACTATTGTCAGGACATAGGACTGTTGTCACTTTTGTAAAGAAGATGTTTACAGAGAAGAGCTTACACTCTTCTCTCCAGTGTGTCTCATGTGGTCGTCGTGGTGCAGAAGACCCAGGAATTCTAGACAATGCCAGCACTCGGAGCGCCCAGGAGACCATCAACCATGTCATTACTGCAGTTTCTTCCAGTTACAACAGTCTAGACGTCTTAGCAGGAGCAGCCCAGCTCCCCTGGGCTCTCCTCGGGACTCTGTGTAAGAACAATTCTGTTATTTCATCTTTTGTCAGCCCTTTGACTGATTGCATGGGGGAATTGTGAGCTAAGCCATGTTCACACAAATCCTCGGTTGCTGTTCTCCTACTGAGACACTCTTTAGGTTATGAATCACCTCTGGGGTATAGCATTTGAATAATTCATAGTTTAAATATTGATTTTTATTCCTCACAGCCAGGAGACAGCTTTACATATGCCTTTGACTCCACTAGGCTGTCGTGTGCCTTTGTGTCTATAGACTGAAGCAGACAAGGATACGGGCTTCTGTGGACACCCTCCTGGCATCTTACTGCTTAATACTGGACCTAGGACCTGGGCAGGGCTTGCACATCATGCACAAACATCATCTCAAATCAGCAAAATCCAAAGTTCAAGTAGTTCTCATCTGGAATCCCTCTTCTTTTTATCCAAAGTACTTTTTCTATGGGCTTGTTGTTGCCCAAAGGGACACCTAAAAAACCAGACTCCTCTCTCAGAATTGCTGTTTCTCCTCTAATTGCTTTTCTCATGTATTGCCATATTTGTTTTAAGGATGGGAATCTGCTCTTAGTCACAATTCAGAGGCACCCAGAGAATTCTTCACACTGTTCCAAACATTTCCACAAAAGAGTGTAAGACTCCCAGGTGTCTGTTTTCTCTTCTCACTCCACACCTTCTCCAGGAGGCAGAGAAGTTGCGAGCTCCCACAGTTCCACCTTCTGCTACATGCCCTGTGCTCCGGGTCAATATGACAGCTCAAGTCTCTTCCTTGAGCTCTTGACCACAGGTCTATGTTATTGGAGAACGCAAAGCCTGGATGTCCACCGATTTTCTCCGAATCACGTTGTCCCAAATGGTGTATCTGTCTTGCCCTAGAGCCTGGCCAGGCCCCGAGCTGTTCCCTAAGTGTGTATCGAAACAATGATGCTATGTGGAAGCTTGGGATGTCTGTCTCCAAATACTTGTCATTCTACTGTGTCAATTTTTGTGGATTGATAAACTTAGAACAAAGGGGCTCCAGGTATAGCACAGTGTTAAGGCATGTTCTTAGGTTGTGAGAGGTGCTAGGTTCAATACCCAGTCTCTAAAACAGAAAGTAAAAGGAATAGTTTACACCCGATTTTTTTTCCCTGTGGAAATAGAATATTCATATAGTAATCCATTTGGCCATTCATTCATCAGTCACTTCATCTAACAAATGAAATGCCTCCTATTAAGTCAAGGCTTGAAGTAAGCACTAGGGATATGATGCCAAGAGAGATTCAGTGCATGTCCTCAAAGATCTCAGGATCCAGTGGCGAGGGGAGACTTTGCAGACAAGTCCTGACAAGATGATGTGCCAGGGTTAAAGCAGAAACATAAATGAACAATGGCTGGCTGAGGGTCTGTCCTTTGAGTCTCTCCAGTCCTGACTCTCTTAGTTACCTATGGTTCTGACTCCTCTAGACTGAGTTCTTTGAGTACGAATACTCTGATAATCATCTTCAGACTCATTCATTCATTCACTCACTCATTTATTCACTCCCTGTGCATCTAAGCCCTTTGGATGCTGTGGTAATCTCACATAATACAGTGCCTTTGTAGAGCGTACAAGGTTCCCATTTCAAGGTTAGGGATGCAGAAGGCTATCAGCAAGTATTTGCTAAATTAGTAAGGCTACCCTCCGGTGCTGTGGGCCTTGTACTAAACTCTTTGGAAGGTGGCTTGGGAAGAGAAACACACTTGCCTTGAGGTTACTTCAAGGTTAGAGCTCTAACCAAGTAGATACATTGCATGGGAAAACGAGGAAGGATTTTTTGCTAGTCAAAGCTGTTGCAGGTAACTGATAACACAGAAGATGGCACAAGGGCTAAAAACATGGCTTCGTGGTAGAGTGCTTGCCCTACATGCATGAAGCTCTGGGTTTGATTCCTCAGTCAGTAGCACATAAACAGAAAAGGCCAGAAGTGGTGCTGTGGTAGAGCAAATGGTAGAGTGCTAGCCTTGAGCAAAAGAGGCTCAGGACAGTGCCCAGGCCCTGAGTTCAAGCTCTTGGACTGGGAAGAAGAAGAAGTAGGAGGAGGAAGGAGGAGGAGGAGGAGGAGGAGGAGGAAGATTTAAAGGCTTTTTGAGTCCAGTGGTTGGCTAGTGATTGTATTGAATGCCTTTGCAATGGTTGAGTCTTCATTTTCTTTTCCTTTGTCTGTCTAATCATGGGGCTTCAAAATCTTTTTACCAAGGTATCACAAGGAGAGGCCTTCCCTTCCCGCAGCCCTCTTCCTCCTTGACTCCTTTCTGATGGTATGCCACAGTGCCGTAGAATGTGCCTTGGTAATGCTAGGTAGACCTCTACTCCATTTTTCTCTAGCTTCTGGGAAAGGAAAAACATGGTGTTTTAATTTTTAAAATAGGAAACTATAAAGAAGTTTAAAAAATTAGCCTAGAATCCTATAATATCCCAGAGATGTAAGAGATAAGAATCTATTAGCATTAAATAGGGTTGGAGATATAAACATAACTACATAAACAAAAATCTATGATGGACTATAGACAATGTTTTATTACATATATTAATATGTATCTATGATATACAAATCCTCAGCTTAATATTAATTATGTTCTAAACTCTATGTGCCAGTGATTGTATATAGAGATTCCCTTCTTGAATACTTGTTTGTTAAACATGACATTTGAAATATGATGTAAAAATCAATGTTAATAAAATCTTTTAAAAAAGTAACATAGGGTCCAAGAGCGTAGTCTGGTAGTAGAATACTTGCCTCACATGCATGAAGCCCTGGGTTCGATTCCTTGGTACCACATACACAGAAAAAGCCAGAAGTGGTGCTGTGGCTCAAGTGGTAGAGTGCTAGTCTTAAGCAAAACATGTCCAAGAACAGAGCCCAGGCCCTGAGTTCAATCCCCAGGACTGGCAAAAATAATAGTAACACCAATATAAAGATATTGGAAATGCAAAATAGAACAGGACCCTCCCCCACTCATTCTTCCTCAAAGTAAACTAACAGCTTCTTACACTCTGTTCATAAAAATGATGTATGTATATTGAAATGTGGTCTTCTAAAAAATACACAAAAGCAACCATGCCAAAATCTATATATATCTAATCTGCATCTTTCTTACAGCTGAATAACACGTTAACAAGTGGATGTATAATTCAGGCCAGGAGGATTTTGAAGTGCATTTTATTTGGTGACCACTAATTTATCCTTTCACTCCTTTATTCAAACACCACGTGAGACAGCAGATATTGCACAGTCAAGTGTACAAAGCCCGTGAAACTCTCACAAATGACTTGTGTACTTGTCTCCATGATTGAGGATAATTTCCATAGCCAATGGCCAACTAACCACATATGTGGATGGCTGATTTTTTTTTTAATTTGTCTCATCAAAGTAATTTCCAGATCTGGAAAGGACTTAGGGTTTGGACCCACTTAGGAATTCCTTGTACCAGCTGCTGCTGCTGCTCCCTCCTCTTCCTCTTCTTCTTCTTCTTCCTCTTCCTCTTCCTCTTCCTCCTCCTCCTCCTCCTCCTCCTCCTCCTCCTCCTCCTCCTCCTCCTCCTCCTCCTCCTCCTCCTCTTCTTCTTCTTCTTCTTCTTCTTCTTCTTCTTCTTCTTCTTCTTCTTCTTCTTCTTCTTCTTCTTCTTCCTCTTCCCCTTCTTCTCCTTCTCCTTTTCCTCCTTCTTCTTTCTCCTCCTCCTCCTCCTCCTCCTCTTCCTCTTCTTCTTCTTCTTCTTCTCCTTCTCCTTCTCCTCCTCCTTCCTCTTCCTCTTCCTCCTCTCTCCTCCTCCTCCTCCTCCTCCTCCTCCTCCTCCTCTTCTTCTTCTTCTTCTTCTTCTTCTTCTTCTTCTTCTTCTTCTTCTTCTTCTTCTTCTTCTCCTTCTCCTTCTCCTCCTCCTCCTCCTCCTGCTCCTCCTCCTCCTCCTCCACCTCCACCTCCTCTTCCTCCTCCTCCCCTTCCTCCTCCTCCTCCTCCTCCTCCTCCTCCTCCTCCTCCTCCTCCTTCTTCTTCTTCCTTCTTCTTCTTCATCTTCTTTTTCTTCATATTCTTTTTCTTCTTCCTCCTCCTCCTTCTCTTCCTTCCTTCCTTCCTTCCTTCCATCCTTCCATCCTTCCTTCCTTCCTTCCTTCTTCCTCTCCTCATCTTTGTCCCCCATTTCCCCCTCCTCCTTCTTCCTTCTTTCCTGGAGACAGTACCCAGGTCCTTGAACATGATACACAAGCATCCTCCCACTGATCTACATTCCCATCTTTCAAAATTATTCTGAAAGCAAGCAGTTTCCTTTCATGGTCCTAAAGGAACACACAATATAATAGAAAATAAATAATAGCCATACATACCTTTCTGCTTTGTATCCTGGGAATATCCTTTTTCTAGGCATCTTTTTTTGTGGGTCAGGGGGCTTGAACTCGGCCTGGACACTGAACTTTCAGCTCAAGGCTACTACCCTACCCCTGGTCCTGGGCATTGTCCCTGAGGTCTTCAGCTCAAGGCTACCACCCTATCCTTGTGCCAAGCCTCACTTCCTACTTTCTAGAGATGAATTGGAGATAAGAGTCTCAGGTCCTTCTGTGCTGGGGCTGGCTTTGAACCTTGTTCCTCAGATCTCAGCCTCCTGAGTAGCTAGGATTACAGGCGTGAGCCACCTTGGCTGGCTTTTTCTAGGCATCTTACTATTCACAGACTTGTTTGAGGAGTGCAGGACTGGTCTGTAGAAGGGATCTATAATATGTCAACTGAAGAAGAAAGATGGTTAACCTCAGGGTCAGGACCTAGGATTGGCCAGGAGGTTTAGAGCAGTGTTTATAACCACCTTTCTGGTTCCACTTTAAAAGCCCAAGTCATAGAATCTCCCTCAGTCTTCTGTTTCCCTGAATCTTAATCTAGGTTCTGCACAGATGAAGACTGGTACCTCATCTTCATTCCCTATTGCCTGTCAGATAGTGGTGAGGGACTTCAAGGTGAGCAGTTGATATTTAAAATAGCCACAGTGGGAAATAGAATGAAAGACTAGATGGTAAGTGTAATTATTCTTCTGGCTCTTCCAGGGTCTCCAGATTTTCTGGGACTAGTAGAGCATCAATTTCATAAGAGGATGATTCTTACCCATTCTCAATCAGCACAGAGAGCTTGACCAGCCAATGTGCCAACCAATGCCTGCTCACCCTCTCTCAGGTGGGTGAGACCTAAGGCTCCACTCCAAGTTGACTATCATGCTTTAGGGGATATGCCTATTGAATTTCAGTTAAGGTAGTGATTTTGATTGCAATCAAGGTCAGAACGTTCTTGGGATAGAGAATGAAAAGTACCCTTCCCTGTACCACTCATTCTGTTGGGAAGAGGCAAAGGCTTTGTGCACGTGCCAAGCTTTTCACCTGCTGAAGAACAGAGGAGGAGGGTGTTATTGCCTTCACAGGTAAGAGTAAGAAGCGGTGTGTGGCAGAGCCCTGCGACTTTCTCAGTGACTCAGCCTGCGACCTTTCAAGAGATGGCAGAGAACGTGAAGGTGGGAAGTCTGCGCTTGCACAACTCTTGCTCGGAGTTCTGAGACAGTGGTAGTTCTTCTTTTAGAAGTTAGGTGGAGAGTTAATCCTGCACCTTTTCTCATGAACATTGGCATTCTTGGTCCCTGTGAAATACCTTTTTCTGTTTAAGTTTATTTACTTCCTTTTCCTTTTTCTCTCCATTCTGGGATTCTACTTCCCCATCAAACTCATACTTATTCTCGGGTGTTGAGCATGCATCTTTTCATTTGCATATTTATTTTTGTGCAAACAGTGGTTTTTTTCTGCAGTATTTTAACTTGTAAAATAGTCTGTCTCATCCTCATCCTGTGACTCACTTCCACCCCCCCCATTCTTTTCCCTCTGTTCCTAAGATCCATCAATGCTGTGATGTGTATTTATAATTACTTGCCTCAGTCCTGCTTCATAATACTCCCTGGTGTACCCGGGAAATAAAACAGAACTTTCAGTTCCTAACACTAAGTCACTGCAGGAGGCAGTAGCATAAATGTCCCTTCGTGGATGTGAATGGGAATTTCTTAGGATGCCTCCCCAGTGGAGGAGCTCTACTCAATCGGACTCAGAGCCACAGTGCGCTCTAGTATGCTTACTTGCAGATTCTGCTAAAGACTATCTTCTCACTAGCTGTGTACTCGAAGGCTAGTCCCACATCTCTGTGTACTTGCCTTGCCCTGCTTTCTGTATTTTGTCCATCTGAAAGGCATACAGTACTATCTCATTGTTGCTGCATTGATTTTGTTTGTTTCTGTGCTACTGGAAGGCCTTGAGCATGCTGGGTAAGCACTCTATCATTAGTGCCCATGCCCAGCTCCCACCCCCCACTCCCTCCAACCCTTGGCTTTTCCCTTCCTCTCTTTGTTCCAGTACTGGGGATTGAACTCAGAGCCTAGTGTCCTAGATCATCTTTTTCTGCTCATAACTGGTATTCAACTACTTCAGTTACAGCTCCACTTCCACTTTTTTTTACTGGCTAATTGGAAATAAAAGTCTTCTAGATTTGTCTACCAAGACTGTCTTCAAAACAGGCTTCTCAGATCTCAGCCTCCTGAGTAGAATTTTAGGCAAGAGCTGCTTTCCACTGCTCCCAGCCCTTGTTCTTGTTTGTTTGTTTGTTTTTGTTCTTGCCAGTCCTGGGCTTGGACTCAGGGCCTGAGCACTGTCCTTGGGTTTTTTTTCTCAAGGTTAGAACTCTATCACTTGAGTCTCAGCACCATTTCTGGCTTTTTTCTATGTATGTGGTATGGAGGAATCGAACCCCGGTTTTCGTGCATGCTAGGCAAGCACTGTACTACTAGGCCAAACTCCCAGCCCCTAGCGCTTGTTTTTAATCTGCATTTTTCCTGTTATTAAAATGTGTCAGTTTCCTTTCACATCTGCCATGGTGAGTGCATGGAACTTGCTCAGACTCCTGCTTCTAAACGGAAGAACTCAGTCTCTAGTAACGCTGGTCTCTAATGGCACACCATGGAGAACTTCCACAGAAATTGCCCTCAGCCCAAGGAAGTTTCTGATCCTTTCATGTGGGCAATGTTCACACGGTGAATGATCAGGGTAGGGGCACAAAGCCCTAGGATCCCTGGCCTCAGTCCAGGACATAGAGGAAGAGCCTGGCCTGTGCCAGTGGTATTTAAGTGATGCCAGCGAGAGTGTCCTTCCTCTCTGGAGTAGTGTAGAAATCAAGCCAGGAACCACAAAAATTCAAATAAGGGAAAGTTTCTTTGAAAGTGAAAGCATAACCATGAATGAAAGTAGCAGAAACTCTCCATCGAGAGAGGGGATCAAAGAGGCACCCAATAGGGGCTCTTTAGAAGGTGGATTTAAAGTAAAAGCCTCCTCCCATTGCTTCTCTCTCCCCTGAATAAATGTTCACCCACCACTCACCGAGTCTGAGTCTACTCCCCAGAAAAGAATACCTAGGTCATCTCACTAGCTTTTGAAGCATTATCTTCCTTTATAATAACTTTGTGCTTCCTGACTCCATTTTTCTCATGTTGCAATCACAAACCTCCAAAGATCCTTGCATATTCTCCACATTAACCCTCGCTGGCTTTTGATGTTACAAACATCTATTTCTAGTTTCCTACTAGCCTAATGACTTAGTCCATAGACTCTTTTGAGTGCTATAAATTGCTAATATTTGTATAATTAAATTCATAAAAATGTGCCTTGTAATTTATGCCTTTGAAGTGATAGATTTTTTTTTTTCTTGTTTTGTGCTGGTACTGGGGCTTGAACTCAATGTTTGAGCACTGCTCCTGAGCTTTTTTGCTCAAGGCAAAAGTTTTTGAATTCTTTTTTCCCCATTTTATTTTTATTATCGAGGTAACAATTTTTGACTTCTACCACTTGAGCCACAGCTCTACTTTCAGCTTTTTGGTAGCTAGTTGCAGATAAGAGTCACAAGGACTTTCTTGCCCAGTCTGTTTTTGAATTGTGATCCTCAAATCTCAGCCTCCTGAGTAGCTAGGATGACAGGTGGAAACCACAGATACCTAGTTGAAGTTTTCTTTTAAAAGAGGTTTATTGGGGCCAGGAGTTTGGCCTAGTGGTAGAGCGCTTGCCTAGCATGCATGAAGACCCGGGTTCAATTCCTCAGTACCACATACATAGAAAAAACCGGAAATGGTGCTGAGGCTCAAGTGGTAGAGCTCTAGCCTTGAGAAAGTCCAAGGAGAATGTTCAGGCTTTGAGCTCAAGGCCTCCCCCTCCAAAAGAAAAGAGCTTTGTTGCATCACAAGAATATGTGTTCCTGAGGAGGCAATAATTAGGAAAGCAACTCCTTTCACAATAGCCTCAAAGAAAATAAAGTACCTAGGAATTAGCTTAGCTAAGAATGTAAAGGACCTTTTTGATGAAAACTTTAAAACCCTAAAAAAGGAATTTAAAGCAGAACTGAGGAAATGGAAAAACCTCCCATGCTCCTGGATTGGAAGAATCAACATTGTGAAAATGACAATCTTGCCAAGGGCTATCTACAAATTCAACGCAATACCCATCAATATCCCAATGGCATTCTTTAAAGAAATAGAAGAAGCAATCCAAAATTTCATATGGAATAATAAAAAACCCCGTATAGCAAAAACACTTCTTAGCAGAAAGAACAGCGCTGGAGGAATTTCAATTCTAAACTTTAGACTCTATTACAGGGCTATAGTGATCAAAACAGTTTGGTACTGGCACAGGAACAGGCCTGAAGACCAATGGAATAGAACTGAGGACCCAGATTTTAAACCACAGACCTATGGCCACCTAATCTTTGACAAGGGAGCCAAAAAAATAGAATGGAAGAAAGACAGCCTCTTCAACAAGTTGTGCTGGCAGAACTGGTTAAGCACCTGCAGAAAACTAAAGTTGGATCCTTCTTTGTCACCTTGCACTAGAATTAACTCCAAATAGATCAAAGACCTGGAGGTAAAAGCTGACACACTGAAAACTTTACAAGAAGGAATAGGAGATACACTAGGCCTCCTTGGCACAGGTCGAAACTTTCTTAATAAGGACCAAGAATCACAACAAATCAGAGAAAGTCTGGATAAGTGGGACTGCATTAAACTGCAGAGCTTTTGTATGGCAAAGGTAGCTAGTAAATTAATTAGGAAGCCTACAGAGTGGGAGAAAATCTTCACCAACCAAACAACGGACAAAGGCCTCATATCTAAAATATATCAACAACTCAAAAAATTGAATCACTCCAAAACTAACCTCCAAAGTAACAACCATCCCATTAAAAAATGGGCCAAAGACTTAAAGAGAGTCTTCTCTGAAGAAGAAACAAAAATGGCCTATAGACACATGAAGAAATGCTCAACATCTCTGGCCATAAAAGAAATGCAAATCAAAACAACTCTAAGATTCCACCTCATTCCAGTTAGAATGGCCAGGATCAGGAAAACGAATAATAACAGATGCTCGAGGGGATGTGGCCAGGAGGGATCACTACTACACTGTTGGTAGGAGTGCAAACTCGTTCAATCACTATGGAAAGCAGTATGGCAGTTCCTCAAAAGACTAAACATAGAGCTCCCCTATGACCCAGCAATTCCACTACTTGGCATTTACCCAACCATCCAGAATCTAGGGCATACTAAATCCACTAGCACAACAATGTTCATTGCAGCATTATTCACCATAGTAAAGATATGGAACCAACCTAGATGTCCCTCAGTTGAAGAGTGGATCAACAAGTTGTGGTATTTGTACACAATGGAATTCTATGCTGCTGTCAGAAAAAATGACATCGACCCATTTGTTAGGAAAAGTCATATTAAGTGAAGTAAGCCAGACGCAAAGGAACTTAGGCTCAATGGTTTCCCTCATTTGTCATAATCAGTAGAAACCTTGTGCTCTACTAGCAGAGATTTGCAATAGAGCAAAATCTTGATACATAAGGCCATATAGTATGAAGCTAATTGAAAGGACCCACAGGATATTGAAACAAAAGCCATATAACGAATGATTGTTGTCCTTAATGTACTATGTTATCTCTCATCTCATTTGCTGTCTCTTGGGTATCTCATATTGTTACAGTATCTCACTTTGTTATCTGATATATTGAATTTATTTGTATTTGGTTATTTGAAATTTGATAGGGAAGGGGGGAAAACCAAGACGGGGGGGGGGGTGGGTGAGGGGGAAGATGATGGGTACCAAGACATGTGAAAGGGTATCAATGTATGTGAAATAATGCACCTTCTATCTGGCAAATATCATGTAACCCTTTTATTAATTATAATAAAAAATATAAAAAAAAGAATATGTGTTCCTGGACACTGCTTTGGGTCTTATTTCTATTATTTGCTTTTAGACTTTTATATTAACAACTTCTTTGAGGTATTAAGTTGGGGTCCAGTTTTATTTTCCTCTGTGAGCCAGTTTCCCAAGTGCCATTTTCTAAACAAGCCATTCATCCCCACTACACGTGGTCCTCCTTCATCCTTTAAGTTCAACAGACATGAGTCTATATGGGAGCTATTCGATTTGTTCTGTTGGGTGTCGATATTGTTTGGTGTTACTGGAGGGTTATTTTTCTGCATGTTAAAAATGGTTTTGTTTAAAAAAACATAGCTAGTTACAAATGATAGAATAAATGTGAAGATAAATTGGGCATTTTCTATATTATTGAGAAATAAATGATAACATGATATGTAAATTGATATTATATCAACACTAACATTTCTGCCCTAGACTTTCCCCCATTAAAGTATACAGTGCAGGAGAGGACTTGGGCTAGTTCAATCACATTTGTGTGTTTTTTCAAACCACACAACTTTATTCACTATAAATAAAAGTCAAGTTTCTTCTTTCATAACACATGGAGATATTAAATCTAAGCTTTTAGAATCTCGACAACATACAAGAGAAGTACTTTTAAGTGATGAAAAGGAATTAAATACCAAAATTTAGTGTGCCAAGAGTAGATATAAACTACCAAGAAAAAAGCAGATCAGTGATGTTGTATATTGAACATGAACAGGCCAACTAAGTTCCCAAATGTTTCCGCCTTTACAAATAAATCAAAGGTGTCTTTTCACAGTTTGGGAATATGGATTATACATCTGTCTCATTAACTGTGAGTAAGGTTTTGAAAGGTTGCCAGGGTTCAGTCTTTCAGTCCCTAAGATTAGAAGACAGCATATCAAAATACAAGGCCTCAGTTCTCAAAATGGAGTTGGGATTCAACACAGAAAGTGGTGGTTCTTTGATGGGAGAGAAAAAACAACTTTGCAGCAGAAATACCTGCCCTCTACTACCCACCAGAAGGATGCGGGCCTCTCCTGCTGACCAAAGGCCACATCTGTATTTAGGTGCCCTGCTGGCATTCCTCGGGAGCCTCATTCTGTGGAAATGAGTCTGATGGTGGTTGTGGGAATTCAGCGCTTCATGAATGGGGGAGACCCGGTTGGTTCTGTCTGGGTAAGAGAGTACTGACTTGCATCTCACTGGGAAATAAAGGTGGGCCTTCTCCAACTTGAGAGTCAAAACTGATGCTTTTATGTGTGAAAACAAAAAATTCATTGCTGAAACAAAATTTGTATGTCCCATTTTCAGAGACCATGAAGGTAAAGCCTTGGTGCAGATTCTTCATCTCTTCACACAAGGCTTGGTCATCTGGCTCTTCTAGGGGACCATGTACATCACAGGGACCAGCAGTGATCACTGGGGCCTCCCCGGTGTGTTTGGCACCCTGGGTGATGGTCTGTAGAGCCCTGCTTGGCATTGTTAGGCTGCACCCAGGTAGGTGGTCGTGGCAACCTCGGTTGGGCAGCGTGGCAAGATTTCAAGCCTTGGTCCCTGGCACCAGGGTGGCATCCGTGAAGGCCAGCCTTCCTGAGCCCCTTCAGGGTGTGGGAGAGAGCGGGGTGCCCCTAGTTCTCAGACAAGACCCCCTGCAAGACTGTTGTAGAGAGCCAGCACAGAGCCCAGGCTGTATGCAGTCTACTGCAGGGGTGGCCAGGTCTACTGGAGGTTGTTTCTGGGTGTTTTGTTTTGTTTGTTTGTTTGGTCAGTTTGAACTCTGGGCCTGGGAATTGTTTCTGAGCCCCTTAGTGCTCAAGGCTATACCACTTGAGCCTCAGTGCTGGTTTTTGAGTGGTTAATTAGGAGATAGGAATCTCACAGAGCCTTTTCTGGCTAGGCTACCTTCTAACAGCAAACTTTAAATCTCAGCTGTCTGAGTAGCTAGGACTTAGGCATGAGCCACCAGCGCCTGGCCCTGCTGGCGTTTTTTTTAAGTTGCTGATTCACACCCCTCAGCTCCTTTAACTTATTTTTCATGTAGGACTTTTCACATTTTGTCCTCCGAGCTAGCCTCAGACTACAGTCCTCCTACATATGCTTCCTGCAGGACTGCAAGTATAGACGAGCCACAGTGCCCAGCTTGTTTTGTTCTACTCTTCTCATTGTATTTTTGTTTTTACCATTACTGTAGTTTTCACAGTACTTTATAAGTTTCCTTCATCTTCTTTTTTTTGTGTGTGTTCTTGTATTGAAGCTTGAACTCAGGGCATAGATACTGTCCCTTAGCAGTTTTGCTCAAGGCTGATGTTCTATGACTTGTCACAGTTCTACTTCTAGCCTTTTTTTTTTTTTTTTTTTTTTTTTTTATGAGTGTGCGATTACGTGGAGATAAGAATTTCAAGTTGCAGGGGCCCCGAGTTTGGCCTAGTGGTAGAGTGCTTGCCTAGCATGCACGAAGACCCGGGTGCAATTCCTCGGTACCACATATATAGCAAAAAGCCAGAAGTGGTGCTGTAGCTCAAGTGATAGAGATCTATCCTTGAGAAAATCCAGGGACAGTGCTCAGGCTCTGAGCTCATGCCCAGGACTGGCAAAAAAAAAAAAAGAATTTCAAGTTGCAAAGACCTTCCTGCCTGGGTTGGCTTCGAACCTTGATTCTTGGATCTTAAGTCTCCTGAGGAGCTATGAGCATGAGCCATGGGTCCCTTACTCATCTTCCTTTGAAAAAATTGCCTTAGCTATAGTGGTCTGCAACCAATCTCAGAGAGTTCTGGATCTCCCCAATGTCTAGAGCAACTATTGTTCAAGTATTTTGGACTCCACTGCTGGCTGTTTGGGGCCTGTAGCCCATGGGAGGCAGGATGATTGAATGGTGACCTGCGTCATCGGCGGAGCACACACAAGCACAGGGAGGACACTCAGAGAAGAAGCCAAGCCAAGAGATGGTATCTTGCTGACATCGGCCACTCAAAAGCCCTGACAATCCTCTGCAAAGTAGAATCCAATCTGATCCAAGAGAAACAGTCAAAGGTGCACAGATTTTAATGAGCCTGGGAATCTAAGCAGATGCAGTAATGAATGATATTAACAATTCAGTCCTGCCAAGGAGGACATCCTATCTGGATCCTTGATATCTTGGTTTCCTGCTCCTGGGGACTGTAAAGACCTGTCAAAAGGTGAGCTGATGGCCACCTTAGAGCACCTCTGCTTCTGCAGCTTCAGCTCCCCTGTTCCTAGTCCTCCACTTTGAGGCAAGTACCCTTTTCTTTTGTGATAATTGGCAGGCCACGGTTAGTCTTCCATGGTGTGAAGACAACGGGCACTCCAGCTCTGCAGGTACAGACGAGTTCAGATACGTCAGAAATAGAGGCAAAGACAGAAGCTGGTGATATAGAATGAGGTGACTCATGCCAAAACCTTGAACATCAAGTTCAAGGAGAGGATCAAGGCTTCCCAAAGACAGAATCTGTTCTTTGATGGGGGCCGAGGTTTCACCAAGGCCCGGTATCTGTTTTCTCCTCACTGATGACTCCAAGGCCAAGAGATAAACACTGGCTCGGTCCACATAGCTTTTCCTATAATTGACTCATTTTGGACATACCTCTTCTGGTGTCTTCCTCTGCCTTACTTCTTCATATTTTTTGTTTATTTTTCTGCGTACATTCTGGTTCCCATACTGGCACAGGGAAGCTGCCAACATGGGAACATTTGATAAATGAAACTTTTAAACCTCTGCATCAGGAAAAGGTGCCTTTGTACAAGGAATCATAGATGACACACAAAAGCAAAGTAAAAAGTAAACTATCCAGAGAAGGAAGCATTGCCTGGCTTCAAAGAAAACAAATGCAAAGCTAGATCAGGGCTCTACTATGCAGCTGTTTAACTGGCATTCACCCTGACTCTGAATCTTCAAGCTAGACAGCCTACCACAAACCCAAACAGTTGGCCAATTTAAATGAGTCTCATCTACTTAGCTCCACTTGGATCGCTGGTCTTAACTGGTGCCAGGGACTCCATGGCACAAATCCCTATCCTTGATACGTTTCCTATATTCCTCATTAGTTCAGCTTTCCTATGCTGGCCTGACAAAATGGATATAAATGACAAATGTCAGTGGTAGCACAGTTCTCTGCCAGGGGAAATGACACATTGCAATGGAGCTTCAAGCCCTGCAAATGGATGGCATCTTTCTGGAGAGTAATCTGGCAATTGCAAGGGCTAAGACCTAGCTGTGATGGAGTCAGTCATGGGGAGAGACATATCCTGACTGCACAAAGCAATCCACAGGGATAAAAGAGCTATTGGTACAAAAATAATCATCCTGGTGCTATTAATACTAATGAACTAGAAATAATACAAGTACATTATGTGCATGGAAATTTTACAATGAAACCTCTTTGTGATGTTAATATGCATAAATTTGGAAAATGACAAAAAAAAAGGGGGGGAAATAATCCAACTATTCCACAGGAGACAAGTTGGAAAACAATCTATGATGAACTCACATTATACAGAATTCCAATTAAAACTGACAAGACTGTTAACATACAAAAATATGAATATGAAATAATGTTAAAGAAAAGACAAACTGAAACATATGTACTCATGCGGCTTATAAAACATGAAAACTTGACAAGCAGGAAAAGAAAATTAACTGAAAGGTAGATATTTAATATGCAGGAGATTTTTTCTTCTAGAAAAGTTGTATAGGTTCAGAAAAACAAATAAATAAAATCAAAAGTTGGAGAGGAAAGGTCTTCTCCCAGCTCTTGTTCCTTTATGGGCTTGGGTGAAGTGCACTTGCCTCCTTTTCTTCTTTGTTTTACTGCCTAGTGGATATTCTCAGCTCAAGGCGACAAAGGAGCCTTTCTAAGATCTCTCCCCTGGGTCGCACTGCCCTCTGCCCTTTGCTTCTGTGGCCTAACAGACTTATCTGCAGAAAACTTTTACTTCTCTAAGCCATTTCTGGAAAATAACTAAAGGCTTCGGGCTATTAAAAAGGAACTGGGCCAGGCACTGCTAGTTCATGTCTGTAATCTAGTTACTCAGGATGCTGAGATCTGAGGATCAAGACTTGAAGCCAGCCCAGGCTGGAGACTCTTATCTTTACTTAACCACCCAAAAGCCAAAAGCAAAGCTGTGGCTCAAGTAATAGAGTGCCAGCCTCGAGTAAAAAAGCTAAGATACAGCTCCCAGACCTTGAATTCAAGCTCCATTCCAGCTCCATTTACAGTAGGAAAGAAAATAATAATAATAATAATAATAATAATAATAATAATAATAATAATAAAAAGGTCTAGAACTGCTGCAATGGGTAGATAGCTGAGATGAAACTAGAGGTTAGACAGCCATCTTTGCAACCTTCCTTTACCACTACCTTGCTGGGTTACTTCTAGACTCTGGGCAAGTCTGAGCCTTGGTTTCCTCATCTACAAAACTGTAATATTGGTTCAGTTTATTTCTAAAATCTTTGAAGTTCTGACATTGATATAGCTCTCTCCTCATTGATCCAGGACTAGGGAAAGCACTCTGAAATGAGATACTCATCACTCAGAGGCTAAGAATTAGCCTGGCCATCCTAGTGCCCAGAGGCTGGGGTTACTGTAGTTCTGCAGCTAAACTAAAGTTACAAACAAGAGTCCATCTGAAATGAAAGAAACATTCTGTATGGTTTGGGTTTTTGTCATCAGACAATAACAGATGTCTGATTTTTGAAAGAGTTAAGAAAAACGAAAACAGCCTGCATGGTAGCTCAGGTCTGTAATCCTAGCTACTCAGGAGGCTATCTGAAGATCAAGATTCAAAGCCAGCCCAGGCGCAAAAGGACCTGAGACTCTTATCTCCAATTAACCTCTAGAAAAGGGGAAGTGGGGCTTGGCTCACTTCAGCCTTGAGCTGAAGAGCTCAGGGACAGTGCCCAGGCTGAGTTCAAGCCCCACAACCCACAAAACAAACAAACAAACAAACAAACAAAGTTTTAGCAAAAAGCACCTTTAAAATACACCTATTTCTGAAAATAGGGACTCTGGGGCCAGGAATTTGGCCTAGTGGTAGAGTGTTTGCTTAGCATGCACGAAGACCAGAGTTTGATTCCTCGGCACCACATACATAGAAAAGCCAGAAGTGGTGCTGAGGCTCAAGTAGTAGAGCTCTAGCCTTGAGAAAGTCCAAGAACAGTGCTCAGGCCCTGAGCTCAAGCCCAGGACTGGCAAAAAAGAAAAAGAATAGAAAAGAAAAGAAAAAAGAAATAGGGACATTGAAGAGCTCTGGGATAGTTATAGGGATTACAACATCAGGCTCTTCTGTCAAAGCACTTTTTCTCTATCACAGCTACCTAGAAAGCCAAGCAAGCAGAACAGGAGTGTGGTCCCCAGAGCTTCAGACAACTGGAGAAAGAGCGACTAAGAATTTTTCCAGGTGTGTATGATCAAGAAGAGAAAGAGGTGCCAGAGAAAAAAGACTGTGCAAAAAGTTGTGGCTGGCGGCGGTACAGGGGTGAGGGGTCTTCTGCCACTTCAGTCTCTAAATGTAATGAGCCCCCGTATACACGCACGCACACACACACACACACACACACACACACACACACACACACTTGCTCACACAGTGAAAAGTGGATAATGAAGAGAAGGCAAAGGGAAGGGAGAGAAAAAAGCTTTTGTCTACCTTTAGCAGAGAGAATGGTAGCAGCTTCTTAACCACTTTAAGGTATCAAAGAGTAGGTGAAGCTCTCCCAACTATAAATAATAGAATGGGATCACAGAGGAGAGACAAGAGAGCTCTATGTACAGCAAAGATCTTATAGGACTGATGACCATAGCATCTTTTCTGTGGAGGAATAGTTTTCACTGAGTAACAAATTACCTTCAAATCTTAGTGCCTTAAAAGAAGTAGGTTTTCTCCTTCTTTAATACTTGTTTGTTAAACATGACATTTGAAATATGATATAAAAATCAATGTTAATAAATTCTTTAATAAAAAAAAGAACTAAGTTTTCTTGCTATTATTATGTATGTTAAACAGAGTGGTTACAATTACGTAAGTTAAAGAGTGCATTTCTTTTTATACAAGGTCACCTTTTCCCTTGCTCTCTCCCAGTCTTCCCTCACATCCCCACCCACAAGTTATATAGTCATTTTCAACATGGTATCTAGTGAGTACCACTGCTGCAACAACTAGTTATTCAAATACCAGTCTTGTGGGCTGGTTACACAGTTCTTGGCTGAGCTAATTTGCCTAAGCACTGTTGGGTCCTTCCCATCCATGGTCAGCTGGCAGGTCGGCTGGCCTCGCTTGATGTGTCTGGCAGCTTGCAGGCTGTGAGCAAGAATTATGAGATGACCAGGCCACACACCTTTCACTGGCCAGCTAGCTCAGGTTTGTTCAAACGGCAATCATTCCAACAACAGCAAGAAAGGAAGTTTGAAAGACCTTTGATAGTAGCTTGGAAACCTCTGCGTGTGTGTGTGTGTGTGTGTGTGTGTGTGTGTGTGTGTGTGTGTGTGTGTAATTGGAGATGAGTCTCACGGATTTGCCTGCCTGGGCTGGCTTTGAAGCTCAGTCCTCGGATCAAAGCCTCCTGAGTAGCTAGCATCTAGCCCATCTTGTCACTTTTAATGCATTATGTTCATCAAAGGAAAACATAACCAGGTTTGCCAGAAACAAGCATTTTCAAAGGCTGTGGGGCTTTCAAAACAAATAGAAACCATTGGTCACTCCAATAGCCAGCTTAAATTCAAGGTGTAGGGGACTTGACCAGACATTGCTCCAAAGATGATGTACCAAATAAGCACACTAGAAATGTACATCACTAACCATTAGGGAATTTAAATCAAAACCACAATGGGATGGTAATTTAATTTTTTAAAACCCTACACAAAGTAACAAGTGTTGGTGAGGATATGGAAAAATTAAGAGCTGGTAAATTGATGGTGGGAATGTAAAATAGTGCAGCCACTGGGGAAATGGCATGGTGATTCCTCAACAAATTAAACATAGAAATACCATATGTTTCAGTAATCCTGCTACTGCGCATATGCCCAAAAGAATTAAAAGCAGGGACTCAAACAGATATTTGCACACCCACTGAATGCGAATTAGTTGCATTACCCAAATAGCAAAAGAGGTGGGAGCAGCCCAAGTGTTGACAGACAGATGCATGAATAAACAGAGTATAATCTAGGCACACAAAGGAATATCGTTCTGCCTTAAAGAAGATGGAAATTCTGACACATGCTGCGACCTGAATGAACCTTAATGACACAACATTAAGTGAATTGAGACAGTTACAAAAAAGGCAAATATTGTTTGTATCCACTTATAGGAGGATTCCACCCATTTGAGGTATATAGAGGATTCAAATTCCTAGAGACAGAATACACACTAGTTGTTGCCAGAGGCTGAGAGGAGGAACTGAAAAAGTTACTGCTTAATATCGACTGATTTTCAGTTTTGCAAGGTGCAAAAGTTCTGGAGGAACTGGGGAAACTCCTGTAATCCTAGCTACTCAGGAGGCTGAGACGTAAAGATCACAGTTGGAGCATCAAAAAAGCCAGAAGTGGAGTTGTGACTCAAGTGTAGAGTGCAGCCTTGAGAGTGAAAGCTTAGGGACAGAGTTCAGAGTTCAAGTGCCCGTACCACACAAAAAGAAAATGAGATGTTCTGGAGATAGATGAAGGTGTTGGGGGGTACAATTAGGTAAATATATTTAATGTCACTAAAGTATTCATCTTTAAGTGGCTAAAATGGTAACTTATGTACATTAAATTATGCATATTAATATTATGGATACCTGACTACAACTTTTGAAAGGCAGTCAGAAAATGGGTTCTCAAACTGATCAGAGGAGCTGAAAACTATTGTATTTGTTTGGTTTTTCTCCCCCCTCCATCTGCCACAGGGCAAACAGGAATTTACTTAGACGAAGGCAAGCTGTTGCATGGCTCACATTGTTGGGTAGGTGTGCTAGGAGACAGCAGTCAGGACTAATATTGACTATTTTGACCTTTCCTTTGGGAGCCAGTAGTAACTTATGATTTATTCATTCAAGTAAGAAAAAGAAAAAAATGAAAAAAGGTAGGTAATGCTGGGTAAATGAGAATGTCTAAACAACTTTGAAATTAGCCTGAAAAAAATAAAAGAAAAATAAATAACTCAGAGTCCTAAACAAACACAAAAGATCACCACAATGTTTGAAATGGTCCAACCCATCATTTCTTACTTTCTTTCTGTCCCTGGCAAGAAGTGGGGCTCCGAGGAGGCTCCCGAATGACTTCTATGCCCTGTGCAGCTCTGCTGCTAAGGGATTCTATGTTTAAGGAAACTCTAAGTGTGCTTGAGCCTCTAACCCAGAGGCAGAAAGAGTGGCCAGCTGAGGGGAACGAGACAAAGCATCAGAAGGTGTAAGTGGTAAGGTTGGGGTGAGGGCAGGAAGCCAGGAGACAGATGGATGACCAGAGACCAGATTGTGCATGTCAGAAAGGATCTTAGGGAACATCTTATCCGTTCTTCCCATTCAAAAAATGAGTCCAGAAAACTTCAGTGGCTCAGGTAGGGCCACTTGGGAAACAGGAAGTAACAAAAGTGGTACTTAAAGCATAATTTTTTCATTTGAGGTTGAAATTCTTCCCCCTATATCCAATTACTTCCAAGCCCTCAGGGAAACTTCTCCACACTGATATTGGGTGAGGAGGCAGTAAACCTCCTTCATAACTTACCTGCTGTCCCCAGTGTTTGATTCCATTCCTGCAGGTGAAATCATGGCCTTGGGCACACAGGCACATATCTTTTGGGCTCTATTTGCCCTAAAAGCCTACCACACAGGGACAGGGTGTACCTGTCCTCTTAGTAGTCACTTAGTGAAGAGACACATAGTGTATTTTCCAGTCAATTTCCCCAGTCAGTTCCACGAGGAGCAGTTATTTGCAGGTATGACAAGAAATATAGGCTTTTCCCCCCTCAACTGTAAGACTTAATTTGCTCTGGGTTTGTTACTTAACAGTTGAAGTTCCAGGGAATTAAGTACGGCTGAATGCCATAACCCTCCCTTTTTGGTGAAGAGAAAAACTTGAAAGATCCCCATGGGAAAGCATCTGGCAAGTTGATTAATTGATCCAATTGCCTTTCCAGCTAAGAAGGCTTCCATAAATGAAAAAAACACATTCAGCACCCTCCAGGATCCATAGGAAAGATCCTAGGAACCTCAAAATGCAAATCAGCTCTCATTGAATAGAGAGCCATTGTGGACTGGTTACTTAGAGATTAAGTAAGCAAGACAAGGGTTCAGAAGGGATGGAGTACGTTAGGGCTAACCCCCAAACTATAGAGGTTCAAACCAAAAAGAAATCGGAATCTGGAAATGATAGGTTGTCATTTCCACCCTGTCCCTACCACACTTGCCTCTCAGGAAAGGCTCTAATATTATCTTGGAGATTGGGTGGGGCCAAGGGATGAGGGACAAGCCAGAAAGTTAGAAATTGAGGCACTTGCTGAGAGTTGGAGAGACAGAAAGAGAGCAAAAATAGACAAGGAAGTCAGGAATTAAGATGGAGTAGAGAATGTCATATTAATTAGAATGCAGATTCAACCACATGGAACAGAGACTCAGAATAAACATAGTTAAAACAAGTTCGAAGTCTTTTCCCCAAGTAACACACTTTTTTTTACTCCAGTACTAGTGCTTCAATTCAGGGTCTGGGTGCTGACCTTTAGCTTTTTTGTTCCCCTTCAAGGATGATGTACCATGTGAGCCACAGCTCCACTTCTGCTTAATTGAAATAAGACTCTCTTTGATTTGTCTGTCTGGGCTGGTTTCAAACAATGATCCTCAGATCTCAGGCTTCTGAATAGCTTAGAATTACAGATGTGAGCCACTGACACCCAGCTTCAAGTAAATATTGAGCCGGCAAAATGACCTTTCATCGGTGGCCTTTCTCGTCTTCATCCATAGTCTCTAGACTGTTTTTCTCATTTACTTGGTCCAATCTACATTACGACAACATCCTATATTCTGGCCAGTGTGGACAGAGAAAGGGGCCATGGGAGGGCAGGTACCTTTCTTTCCAAGAAAAAGTAGACTCCACTCATCACTTCCACTCCCAGCAGTATTTGGTTACCCAGCCATACTTAGTTAAACCAGAGAAGCAAAGAATGGATGTTGGGAGACACTGAGCCACCTCTATCATTGTCATAGCCCAGATGGGAAGCAGGGCTAAACAGAGTCCACATAAGGCAAGTTCAGGTACCAAGTGTAGGAGCTGCTCTACAAACCCTGCCAGGACTCTGGGGGATGAAGTGACAATGAGAAGAGAGAAGCACAAAGAAGAGAGATTATAACCAGTGGAAGAAGGGAGGAAGGCTTCCTATAGGCATGCATTTGAGCTCTGGCCTGTAGGATAGGCAGGATGCTGACAAGAAACAGAGAGGAAGGAAACACCAAAAAGACAATTACATTGGGAGAGTACCGGACATAGAAGCCAGATACCAGGAACCACTGAAGCTATCTGGATGGAGGTACAGATCGCGGGGAGAATGTGGGAAAATGGGGTTCTGCTTCCTCTGGCTTCTTACAGGACAATGGAAGCAGAAAGGAAGAGAAGACAACTTGTGCTGAGGTTTAGAGAATGTCTCTAGACTGAGTTTACTCTCCCAGGAGGAGTCAGACCTCACTCCGTTTACATTAGCAGGTGTTATTTCCCCTGTACTGAAAGCCTTGCCTTCTCTTCTCATTTATTTGAGGGTGGGATAGGTTCTGTCCTCTAACCTATCCCAGAAGCATCCCTTGTCTCACTGAGCTCTGAGCTCCAGTGCTCACTTAGAGTCTTAACTTGACGCTCTGGCTCCCAGCAGGCGTCTCTATGGGGACAGAAGAGAGGATGGGAGCCAGGTTGGCATCACTGTGTGTATGTAATGGAACCGGAAGGATTGTGAAACCCAGGAGGTTCTGCTAGGCTGTTCGGCAGTAAATACTTGTTATAAAAATAAACTCAGCTTGCTATTCAACAACAATGAGCAATCCCCCAGGGCTGCCAGCGCTGGAAGCACTCATACATCTCTGGGCACACGGCTGAGGATGCAGGCCAACCCAGCATGGCATACACAACAGGCTCTCACACTCTGTCTTCTACATCTCACTGCATCACACTCCATCCTTTCAGTGGAAGAAAGCTTGCTCTTCTGCAGCCAGGTAAAGCAAAATACAAAGTCCCAAGTTGGTATCAAAAGAAGCAAAAGGAATCATCACTTGTGTAGAGGATGGAGATCTTGCATCGTGGGTAGCAAGATTCCAGTTTTTGTCATTTCCAGATATACCAAGTCCATGGAATGGAATTAATATGAATGCGCTAATAAGGTCGTCTACTGCATTCAAGCCACTAAGAGGGGAAGATGATAATCCTATTTCAGATTAGCCAATGTGGTTCATTCAGAAAAAAAGAATCTAGGATGATAAGAGAACCATGATGAAAACTATGAGATATATTCACAAGACAGAAGCCCTACTATCTACAGGAGACCGAGAGAGGTATGACAGCTATCTTCACACATCTCATTCACAATCCATAAGCACAGAATGAGCCCCTCTGCAAGGTATCATCTCTCCTGTGTCTCAGTAGTCCCTGACCATGAGGAACTACCAGTCTAAAGGAGGAAAAGACAGAATTTAAAAAAAGAAAATGAGTGCAAGTTCAGGTATGAATAACCAAGTGAGTGAAGTCAACCAACTCCTGTGTCAGAAGACAGAGATCACATTTCTGGGGAAATCAGGGAAGTCTTCTTAGAAGTGGTGGCATTGAACTGAACTCTGCAGGATGGAAAAGAACTCTACAGACAGGGCAGGCTAATTAGGCTTAGTTAAGTACTTGTGGCCATCCAGGCTCATTAAGAGCTAAAAGATAAGTCAGTCTCCTTTTGCATGATTTTCCCCTGTTACAGAGCTAATGCATGGCCAGAATGTATTAAGGAAGCAATGTGGAAGCTCAGAGAACCATTGGCAGCCTCTGGCCTGTTCTCCATTCAGTTTCTATTGCCTCCCTAAGGCCTGGCTGTTGTAGGCGTTCACATGCACTAAAAGAACGTGTGTGCATGAAGAAATGAACAGCTCACACTGCCTGTGCTACCCCTGATCTGCCCACAAAGAAGTGCAACAGGTATGGAACACATGGCTGGTTTAACTCGATTTCCTGCTAAAGCCCTTGTGGTTTGTAGTGCTATTGAAGAACATATGAAGCTGATTAAGGCTGAGGTCACAGGTGCCCCACAAACCCCCAGAGGCAAGTTTATTTTGTTCTCCTCTATGGCTACAGGTTCTACACCACATCCAAGGTATACCACTGTTCAAAGGAATCCAGTTGTCCATCTTTCCTTACATGTTTTGATAATCAGACCTGCAGAACAAGTTTTGATACCAAGCTACCTTTGCCTCTGCTTAACCTGCCTCACCTATGCATGAAAGAGGAACTCATTTCCTAAAAGCAAAAATAGCAGTTTCTGAGACTGGGGAGAGGAGACTCTAATTTGGAAATTATGTAACCCCCCCCCCCCATCCGTCTAATTTTTCAGACTAGAAAACAAAGGGGCGTGTCCTAGCCAGTGTCATTTCAGGAGCCACTGGGACCAGGAAGCAGCCACGCTGGCCTCCTGACTCCTCCTCCATTATCTCCTTCTTCAGGTATCTGGCTGTTTGCAGCAAGACCATTCCCTCCTCAATCTCTTACCCTTGGCCAAGTGCCAAGAGTTTCTAATATTTATAACAACACAGCAACAGAATTGGGTGTACATAGTTTTTCTTATGTGCAGAAGCATAAAAGAGATCAAAGCATTTACAGTTTGATGATGTTCCTAAATGCAAGTTCAAATTGCTGAGTTAAACAGCCAGCAATTTTTAAAGAGCGCTTTCCAGAGCAATTACTCAAGAAGGAATTAAGTGGTATTTACCTTTGGCTCCTTCTCATCCCTTCCCACTGCCTAGGAAGTGGGGGAGGGGGAGGGGAGCCCAACAAAGAAAATCTTGGGAGATTATTGCTAATTGCAGATTTTTATCTGCATGATGTTCTTTCGCTTTGCACATTAATTAAATCAAGACCAGGTGTCTCATAGATGGGTTAGCTGCCAGCTAGTGTAAGAGATTAATAGATCCTAGCAAATGGATAAAGGAAGAGCTCTTGAGTTTTATGGGTCATTACTGCTGCTTCTCTCAGCAGAAATTATAACAAAGAAAGGATTCCATTGTCCTGGTTCGTCCAGGCCTTGGTTCTGTCGGCATGTCCGCCACCTCCAGAGGTTAAAGAGCCTGAAGGTCTCCTCTTTCTCCCAGCAGATCTAAGGGAAGTCAGCCCTTCAATTATCACTCCAAAAACAACAGAATCAGGTTGGAGGGTTGGGTCCTAGGACCAGTGGCGACTGACAGGTCTCTGAATGAAAATCAAGGTTCAGTGAACAGTCTTAAATCCTCTTGCCTACCTGCTCTCAATGAAATTGGCAGCGTTTACCACTAATATCTAAGCTAAGAAAAAGAGGAAAACAGTAGCATACTTTTAAGATACTCCAACATAGTCCAAAACTCAGCTTGGGTCCTGAAAGCCAAGGCCCTTTCTCTACCCTTGTTGCCAACACTTTCAGTTAAAATACTAGACACCTTCATTCCAGCTATACAACACTAGGTCAGGTTTCTTTCTGGTGGACCAGGGATCAAGGCTGAGACCAGGATGAGGGAAGAAGGGAGGGAGACAAGGGCAGAAGAAAACAAAGGTCGTTTATTATTTACAAAGGATCCATTTGTTCTAAATCTCTGAGCTTTTGAACAGTACTGGACCATTCACTGGAGCCCTGAGCTCGTGTTAACAAACTAATCAGTTCCAAATGTTCCTCAGAAAACTGTCTTCTATTGTGCTGGTTCTGATTCATTACCACTAAGCCTAGTTTCTGGGTGAGACAAATGAGCAATCTAGCACTGTACAAGGCCCCCAGAGCCACCCACGTGCAGTTGGGAGGCAGGCACATCCTCTCTTTCTTAACTATAGCAGAACATGAACACACTTTAGTCTGTGGAACTTGAATTCCTTTCTAAAGAACTCTGGATGTGGTCCACCCTCTCCCACAGTGAGTTCAAGCACCACGTCCTGGTTCTGAGAGCTGGCAGAAATGATTCAGCAGGGTGTCAGTCTCATCCTGGAAACCAGCAAACTGCTAAAGGTAACCACTGAGTCTGTTCCTTTTTAGAGTTGATTTTCTTTTTTTCCCAAGCCTAGCAGGAACACTTGCCCCTAGACACTCATCTGTAACTTTAGAGTGCTTTCTAAAGTACAACATTCACAGCCTAGATTACTTCTTCAAACAGGCCCAAGGAAGGGATCACTAAGAGGAAAAGCAGGGCGGGGGGAAGGGCAGGTAGCCAGGCCCCTGAGGCTCCATGGGTGAGGAAGCACCAGGTTCTACCTCACTTCTGCAAGACGTTGACAGTAAATCTAAACACTCTATCCTCTTCCTCAGCCTAGCATGGAGGGAAATTCTGGCCTGGAGGAAGTAATTCATTTCCCTGGTTCATCAGTCAGAGGAGTATTGGGAAATACACCAATAGGAGACTAATTCAACTCAACTAATTCAATTTAACTACTTCAACTCAGGAGCCTTGATTTGCAGAGCCTGAGCCTGAGAAACCCAGGCCTAGGTGAGCCTGCTGTGCAGCCAGGGTTAGAAACTGCCTATCCATACTGGGTGGCTGGCGGTGCATGGGTGATATGCCCATGGCTGCTGTCATCTGACCAGGCTCAGTTGTCTCTGTGCTTTGAATTCCTCTGGGCCCCACAAGGCCTGGAGGTCTGGCTGAACTTCCATGTAGGCTTAGCCAGGCATTTACCCTTCCCCACTGCCAAGATCTCCAGCCAGACTTTCTGCTAAGTTCTTGATCAGCTCCAAGGAGCATGTGCAGACTGCTCATGCCTCTGTTGGAATTTCTCTGAGGTGGCTATTGACACTTTGGGGGTGGGTGTAGGGCATTTTGAATGACATGGTCTTTGCAGACCCCTGAAATGAAAGTGTTTTCCTCATCTTAATGCCACTCCTCAGGCTACAGCCTGAGACAGGGCTGGAGGCTGGGGGGGGGGGGAGGGAAGGGGAGGGTGACTGCCCAGCTCCCTCCTGTCTCTTTTCCCCTCTGTGATGATTAGAAATACAAGGACTAGCTTCCTCACTGCTCCTGGTTTTGCAAGGATTTTTTTTATCCATATAACTCTATGATCTGATCCTCCAGGCATTTAGACAATTCAGTTTCCTTAGCACTTGGCTTTCAAGCTTGTCACTTTGGGGACTCACAAAAATCTAATTTGACAGTGAAACCTCAGTAATGGCAGATATTTACCCTTTTCCTGAAGCATCAAGACTCCTTACTACAGTAAACAGGAAGCCCTAGAGAAACAAGATTTATAGGATCTAGAAACACTTCTGAACATATTTCAAACAACATTATCTCCATTCTGCATATTTCCTGCCAAGTTTTCAGTATTTTACACAGGGCCTTGGCATGCACAAGAGGCTTTCTGTGTCTCTTTGCATTATTCTCTAAGCATTTGGAGTGGCAGGTAGAAGGGGGACATTTTTATTCTCATTTCAGAGTTACATAATGAGATGGAGGAGGGAATTAATTGAGTCCCGGGGTCCTTGGAAGGCAGGGGGTTGTTGGGGGCCGAGTAATGCCGTATCTGATAACTTTCTGCTGAGGCTTGTAGTAGAGATAAAACACGTGGATCTCTTTGTCCTGTCCATCTTGTATACTGATAGGCTCCCTCACCCAATATAAGGAGGAGGGATTTAGGGAATAAAGAGAGAGAGATCTTCCTGCCTTGATGATTTTGCGTGACATCTCTGTTCGTGCTCCAGAGAAGCAAGGCTGAGTGCGGGAGGACATTGGGCCCCTTCATCTCATGGTTTGGCCTGGTCGGGGTGTGTTTTTCCCCATCTCCCCTACTAGTAGAGAGGGACCAGGGACGAAGGACCCCGACAGGGGGTGATAAACAGGAAGCAGAAATTGAGAGACAATGGTTCTGAAGAGGATCTTGCATTTCTCTGTGTCTTGTTTCTGAAGCCTCTGAGCTGGTCTGCTATGTTTAAGGGAGAAAAACATGGAGACTTTGATCCAGCTATGAGAACTGAGAAATGTATGGCTCATCTCTTCTTAAACAAAGTGAATGTTCTAGACTCTCCTCCAGCTGTTAGCTTACCTGACTCTCCTTGCATCTCCATGTAGAATCTGTTAGCCTCTTTATAAACTCTCCCAGAGTTCTCTGTCTCTGTCTCCCTGTCTCTGTCTCTCTCTCTCTTATCTCTCTCTCTCTCTGTCTCTCTCTCTCTCTGTCTCTCTCTGTCTCTGTCTCTCTGTCTCTCTCTCTGTCTGTCTCTCTCTCTCTCTCTCTCTCTCTCTCTCTCTCTCTCTCTCTCTCTCTCTCTCTCTCTCTCTCTCTCTCTCTCTCTCTCTCTCTGCCCCCATTCTCCTGCCCTCCTGTCTACCCCACTGGTCACAAATCCAACTCTGCAGTCACACAAACACCACTTAGCCCTGCAAGATTTCTGGAGCCAGGCCTGCCCTCCACAGGAGATTAAGAGTCTACAGTGAGTCAGCAGACTCCCTGGGCCTGATGCCCAAGATTATTGGCTGAGACTCTATCAGTTAGGACACTCCCTGTCCCCTTCCCCCTCTCCTTTGCACCTTGTCTCATTTTCCCAGCTCGAAAGGGCAGCATCTGCCCCCACCCTGGGCCATCACAATCCCATTTGTTCCTCTTCCCACTCCATCTCAGCTCTGGATTGATCCCATCAAATGCCCTTGGCTTTGATGTTTGGCCAGGCCTGCAAGGCAGAGAAGGCCAAGACTCTGTTGGTAACCGTGGCTTTCCGGAAGACAGAGGGTGTGGTGTGTGGGTGTCTTCTCTCCCTGGCTGTGACCCTGCCCCCACTACCCCTAGGCCTTTAGAAGGGAGAGCTGAACTGCAGCCAAGAGGCACCCACAGGCCCTTGGTGCCCACACTGTGTGAATCACGGCTACTGTACGGAGTGCTGAGTCACTACCAAGAATCCAGGGAGACAATTTAGGGCCTATTTTAAAAGGATTTGCCAACGTAGTTGAGTCTTACAAATGCTTAGTAATTGCTGCCAAAAAAGGGTATTAATTTGGGCCTTACATGTGGTCCGGGCTACTCCTCTGCAGAGGGCCATCTAGCACATGCCGTCTCTGTATATGCCCAGAGATGCCTGGGCAGCCTGCGCTGCTGCAGAGAACTGAGCACAGCTTCACCATGAGAGGAGGAAGGGAAGCCACAGAGCCCACCGCTCTGAAGGACAGAGACCAAATCTTTGTGCCAACTACTGTGAGTCACTCATGCCATTCCCATTCATGGGGAGAGGAAAAATCTGGTACAGAGGACTAGCTGGTTTGAATCTCCAACTTCGTAGCAATCCAAAAATTTAAGGTTTCTTAATAACAAGTCCCCTAAACATTGCTTCTTCCAACAGGGCTGTGCTCTTCCTAACCTTGTATTCAGACCAGAATCATTGTGGGAAGCCCAGAGCACAGGCTCATGCCTATAATCCAGTCTACTTAGGAGGCTGAGACTTGACGGTTTAGGTTCAAAGCCACCCCAGGCATGAAAGTCTGTAAGATAATTGGTTATCCTCAATTAACAATCAAAAAGCAGGAAACTAACTGTGGCTCTAGCAGTAGAGTTCCAGCCTTGAGCAAAAAAGCTAAGAGACAGTGCCCAGACCCTGATTTCAAGTCCCAATACAGGCATGCATGTGCATGTGCACACGTACATTGACACACACACACACACCAGCAACAATAACAACAAAAACCCCAAACCACAAGAGGCCTTTGAGATCATCTCATCCAATCCTTCATTGTTGCCGAGCAAATGGAGATTCTGGACAAAGAAGGATTTATGCAAGTCACAGAGCTGAGTGCCAAGTGCCAGCACTGACACCAACCCTACAGAGAGGAAGATAGACAAGACATAAATTCCCCAACCAGGGAGACGAGACCTTGCTCAGAGTACCACGATCCAGGGTAAAGGGTATCTAGATGTATAAAATGTTGAAGGAAAGTCACAGGAGAGCGCCAGCACAAGGCCATTCCTGCAGAAGGAACGGGAAAGCTGTCATGGGAAGGAGATTTAGTGTTGGTCCCCAAAGCCGGGTTAAATGTGGATGCTCAGAGTCAGGAGGAAGGGAAGGGGTACAGAGACAAAAGAAGCAGCTTGAGATAATTTATGGAGATGGAATGCCCAAAAAATGTCAGCCATTTTTGGCTATAAAATAAGGTGTCAAAACAGAATAGTAGAGGTGGAGAGGGAATTAATTTTAGGGCCAGATGGAAAATCTGGAATGCCATTGTGAAGAGTTTGAACTTTATCATCATTATAATCATCTAAAAGCACCAGGTGGCCATGTGCCAGGCCTTTCATGAGCAAGATTATTCAAGTAATGCATAGTCTGCACTTTCTAGGAGCTTGGAATTCCAGACAGAGGATGAAACTCTGGACAGATACTGAAGGTATCTATTAAACAGTCATAAATCAAAAAATAATTTAACATAAGTATTTAAGTGCAAGTAGAGAAGTAAGTGCATTTAATGGACTAGTGAGGGAAGAAGGCAACTGAGGATTTGATTCTGGAATGTCTCTTCTAGCCTCCATGTGAGGAATCATGCAGCTGAGTGACGGCAGAGCCATGGTACCGCTCTGTTTTAGATGCTGGCTTAATGTGGCTTTGTCTCTTAAATGTCTGGTTTCTGAGCTGGAATAATTCCTCCCACTTATTCTCATTAATTGATCCATTCTCCAGGACATAGCTCATTAGATACAGGTTTGGAGCAGGGAGACAATATAGGAGGCAGAGTCACAGGGCACAGTTGTTCAAGTTATCTACTTCACAAGATAAAATCCAGGCTTTTCTTGTCAAGCCCAAGGAGCTAGGTCTACATGAGGAGGGATGTTTTTTGTCTGCCTCCCATGAGGGGACATCAGAAACATGTCAACCTCACAGATGCCCCAGGCCCAATACCAGCATGAAAATGACTCTCTGCCACTCTTAGCTTTCCATCCTAGAACTTGTGCTCTAGTAGGCCAGAGATCTGAGAAGGGGCCAATATAAAAATGTGTCAAAAGATGTCTAAGACCAAGAAGAACCACATATATACTCTAAATACCTAAGAGGGTCAGGTTCTGTCTTCCAACTGTTGGACAGACCTCTGACTGCCCAGGCACCCTCCAACACAGCACTCCACACTGCCATACAGTGGGAGACATGGAAGCCCCTCAGAGCTGTGGGCAGCAGAAATCCTTCCCACAGGAGTGCCCCCACCATGCCTGATGGGAGCCAGCTCTGTCTGGTCATTTAAATAGCCAAGCTCAGCAACCCCTAGATGAGTCAGTGGACTGTGGTCAGGTGAACCATCTCCTCTTCTTATTCAGTTGCAGTTGGGCTTCTGTAACTTTTGGTTCTAACTTGGTGCTCTACAAATTGGTAAAGAAGAAAAGCAGAAATAACCCCTTTCCCAACTAAGGTATTCTTTTTTTCACTCTTCACTTATCTGTTGGCATATGGAAGTAAACTCCCAGAACTGCCCAGCAAAATTAATAAAATTAACATTACCACTGGGCACTGGTGGCTCACACCTGTAATCCTACCTACTCAGGAGGCTGCGATCTGAGGATTGCAGTTCAAAGCCAACCAGGGAAAGAAAGTCTGTGAGACTTATCTCCAATGAATGCCAGAAAACTGTAAGTGGCCCCATGGCTCAAAGTAATAGAGTGCTAGCTTTGAGCAAAAGAGTTTAGGGACCTCGCCTAGACTGTGTTCAAGTTCCCCAATTGACAAACAAAAACAGAAAAACAAATCCTTTCAGAAGTGGCCTCTAATGCTCCCAGCTGGACAATCACCTGTTGCTGAGATAATGCACCTTTTTCCTGTCTTCAGGTTCAAACTTCCGGGCTGGCCTTCTAATAACAGGCAGGCAAGAGTTATCTGGATCTACTGTCTTTGAAGCATTGGCTACTGATTTCCCTTTTCAAAGACTCCTACCACTTTAATTGTTCTTGTCTAGGCAGCTTGTGGCAAATGCCTTGCCTAGACCAACACCAGGACCTCTGAACAGTGGTATAGGTTGTGCACTGTCCTGTACTGCAGCCTTTAGTCTCTATCTTCGTTCCTTAAAGCTCTTCCTGTGCAAGTAAGTTCCCTGCTTAATTCAATCCTTCTTTTTAGAGGAGATAAGATACAGGTGGAAAATAATGATGCCTCTATCTCTGGAGTCCCCTAGTTTTCCAACTCCTCATCCATCTTTCCCTGATGGAATATTTGTAGTCAAATGCTATAGAATATGAACCTCATCTATCTCTGTGTCCTGAACAGTAAGAGACCACAGTGAGATAGAGGTTCAGGAAGGGTTACCTGGATGAATAAATGAATCACGAGTGAGTGAATGAATGCTGGAAGAGTAGTTTGACTGTTAGGTATGAAAGACATTTGAACAGTAGGCATTGATAACAAGATTTTCAGGGACCCACTTCCCCCTGGCAACTGCTCAGATGAGCTGTCATCAGGAATTCACATCATGTAGACTTATTGGTCCCCCAAGTCCCTGTGCTATGCCTGGCTGACTTGCAAACTCTGTATTTTGTCCTTGTGTAATCAGTCTTTTCCTTTCCAAGGACCAGGGTTTTTTTTTTGTTTTGTTTTGTTTTGTTTTTGTTGTTGTTTTATTTTGGTTTGCTTTTATTTTTGTGCCAGTCCTAGGGCTTGAACTCAGGGCCTAAACATTGTCCCTAAGATTCCTTGCTCAAGGCTAGCACTTTACTAATTGAGCCACAGCTCCATATCTGGGTTTTGGGGGGTACTTAATTGGAAAAAAGAGTCATGTGGACTTTCCTGCCCAGGTTAATTTTGAACCACAATCCTCAGATATCCACCTCCTGAGTAGCTAGACTATATAGGCCAAAGCCACTGGGGCCCAGCCTAAGGACATTTCCCCCACCCCCCTCCGCCCCATAACCCATTCTTTTCCATTGGCTTCTACACAAAGTAAGACACTTGTGAGACCACTCAGTGATGAAACAGGATGTTGGCAATAGAGCTGGAGGAGAAGGAATGGGAAGAGAAAGCACCTGGAAGGATAAATCAAGAGAACTTGACATGGGGGACAAAGATCCCACAGCCACCTCTTCTCCAGAGTTCTAGAAGGAAGAAAAGAGGTTATGCGATCTAGGAACTGTGCCAATAGCTCTATGCAGGCTGGGTAGTGGATCTTCCCTGCACATGTACCATCAGGAGCTTTTTTTTTTTTGCCAGTCCTGAGCTTGAGCTCAGGGCCTAAGCACTGTCCTTGGACTTTCTCAAGGCTAGAGCTCTACCACTTGAGCCTCAGCACCACTTCTGGCTTTTTTTCTATGTATGTGGTACCAAGGAATGGAACCCAGGCCTTCGTGCATGCTAGGCAAGCACTCTACCACTAGGCCAAACTCCTGGCCCTCTATGAGCTTTCTATGACAATGGAAACATTCTCTAGAGGTGAAGATACTGCACTATGGATGGTACTTCAATTTACTTGATTCAGGTATAAATGTAAATAACACATGAGACTAGCACCTGTTATACTGGAAGGACAGATACCATTTAGTTTTCTCAAGTCACAAGTAAGGAAACCAGCAAAGTGACTTTCTCTGCAAAATAATTTCCCCCCGAAATGTAAACTAATGCACAAAAATCCAATTTTCACATAATTCTGCTTATATAACTGAGGTAATATATGCATAATAGAACTCCTGACATAGATAAGTCTTAGTAGCAAGGAAGTTCTTTTGAAGTATGAAGTTTTTAAAAATATTTTATTGTTATTACAAAGGTGATGTACAAAAGTGTTGCAGTTACATAAGTCAGGGTACATTTTTTTGGACAGTGTCATCTTGTTCTCCCCCAGGTTTTCCCTCCTGTCCACACTCACAAGTCATATAGTTCATTTTCTTTCTTTTTTCTTTTTTTGCCAGTTCTGGGGCTTGACCTCAGGGCCTGGTCACTGTCCTTGGACACTTTGTGCTCAAGGCTAGCACACTGCCACTGAGCCACAGTGCCACTTGTGGCTTTTTTTGTGTATGTGGTACCAAGGAATCAAACTCAGGACTTCACGCATGCTTGGCAATTACTCTACCAGCAAGTCACACTACCAGCCCATTTTTAACATAGTGTCTAGTGAGTACCACTGCTGCATTTGTTCACCTTTGTCCCTTCTTTCTGTGCCTTCCCTTCCCCTCCTAAAGATAGACAAATGAATAAATAAGAAAGAAAAGAAAACAAAAACAGCAACAAAGAAAAAAACCTCATATTCATTTCCTGGAGTTCATTTTGATAAATCCTGCTTTCTATGATCAGATGCACATAGGCATTATGCTTTTGTGTTCCTCTCCTAAGAATATCCTCCTGTGGTCTCACTGTGATTAAGTGTTTTAATAAACATTTACATTGGCATTCTTTCTTCCTTCTTTCCTTTCTTTCTTTTTCTGTTCCTTCCTTTCCTCCTTCCTTCCTTCCTTCCTTTTATCCGTCTTCCCTATCTAGGCTGGAGTAATACTGTTGAGCCTTGTTTTTTACAGGTTGTTTTTAGGATAAGGTTTCACTTTCCGCCTCTTGTTCATTTTTGAGATATAATTCTCTCCCTTCAGTCCTCTGATAGTTGCTGAGATCACAAGCATACACTACCATGTCCAGCTTCTTCCTCTATGGAGATGGAGTATCTCAGACTTTTCTTCCCATACTGTTCCTGTGCCACAATCCTCCCAATCTCACCCTCCTATGTAGCCATGGATGACAGCCATGGGCCAATGTGCCCAGCTATGGGCTGAGACGGCATCTCATGAATATCTCTGTCCAGGCTCACTCTGAACTTTGATCCTCCCATTCTTAGACTCTCCAGTAGTTAGTTTAACAGGCATTAGCCCCAGCTTACATTGATTTTTTATTTTTTATTTTGCCAATCCTAGGGTCGAACTCAGGGCCTGAGCACTGTCCTTGGACTTTCTCAAGGCTAGAGCTCTACCACTTGAGCCTCAGCACCACTTCTGGCTACTTTCTATTTATGTGGTACCGAGGAATCGAACCCAGGTCTTCGTGCATGCTAGGCAAGCAGTCTACCGCTAGGCCAAACTCCCGGCCCAATTTTTTTTTAATGTTTGTATCAACTGGATTGTTTCTTAGCTATTTAGATGCTCGTTGATACTGATAAAATAGATAACCTCTATCGAGCACTTATTTATTCTGAGTCCTAATATTAGTTATATATAGCTAGAGAGAAAACTTAACAGCTTAAAACAACAAAAATATATTGTATTATATTGTTTGAGGTCCAAGAATCAAGGAGTGCCTGGACTGTGATTGTGGTTGGGTCCATGCGATTGCAGACAACATGCCATTTGGGACTGCAGCCTTTGGATGGCTTGATGGGGGCTGGAGGAGATATTTCTAAAATGGCGCACACATGTGGTTGTCAGAGGACCTCAGATGCCCACCAGACAGGCCTCTCCATAGGCTGCACCCAACACAGCTGCTGTCTTCAAGAAAGTGAGTGGCCATGCAGGAATCCTTAATTCTTCATATGACCTAGCTTGGAAGCGACATATGGTCACATTTGCTGGATTCTCGTGTTCCTATAGATGAACTACATGGAAGGAGATTAATAAGGATGTAGATGTTGGGAAGCACAGATTACTGGGGACCACTGGGGTAGTATTTAGTACAATTAGAGACTGGCTATCTCTAGTCATTTGGTACTGCCTCACTTCATCCTCACAAAATTAACCCATTATCCCCTTTGATAGAGAAAATGACTGAAGCTCAGAGTATATGACTTAATCCCCAGCTCTGTGTCTCCTTTCCCAAGTGAGGGCATCCAGATCTGTGAGTGCACTCACTACCACACTCTGCACCCTGCACCACTCCAACAGGACGCTTTCTGTTCATTGCTTTCATACAAGGCATTCTGCTACCAAGTCATTTTTTTTTTGTCAGTCATGGGGCTTGAACTCTAGGCTTGAGCACTGTCCTGAGCTTTTCAGCTCAAGGCTATCTCTCTACCACTTGAGCCACAGCACTATTTCTGTTTTGTTTTGCTTTCTTCTGGGGGTTAATTGGAGATGAGAGTCTCAGGGACTTTAGTGCCCAGGCTGGCTTTAGACCGTGATCCTCAGATCTCAGCCTCCTGAGTAGCTAGGATTACAGGTGTGAGCCACCAGTGCCTGGCTGCTACCAAGCCTTTATTAGGAAATATACATGTCACATTTGTTAATTTTTTTTTTTTTAGTCACAAGCATTGTGACAAATACCTGTAATCCCAGTACTTCATGGAAATGAGGCAGAAGCATTGCAAACCTGAGGCTAACCTGAGTTACACAGCAAGATCTTGTCTCAAAACAGATAATATATCCTTTATTTAATATATCATTTACATATCTATTTGAATACGTTCAATGCAATAAAACAGAACTAAGAAGTCGAATTAGTGGAAAAGAGAAAACATTATTAAAAAGTCCTAGCTACGGGCCGGGAGTTTGGCCTAGTGGTTAAAGTGCTTGGCTAGCATGCGAGAAGACCTGGGTTCAATTCCTTGGTACCACATACATACAAAAACGCTGGAAGTGGTGCCGAGGCTCAAGTGGTAGAGCTCTAGCCTTGAGAAAGTCCAAGGACAGTGCTCAGGCCCTGAGCTCAAGCCCAGGACTGGCAAAAAAAAAAAAAAAAAGTAAAGCCAACTGCTTGGCCGGGAGTTTGGCCTAGTGGTTAAAGTGCTTCCCTAGCATGCATGAAGACCCAGGTTCGATTCCTTGGTACCACATATAGAAAAAAGCCGGAAGTGGTACTGAGGCTCAAGTGGTAGAGCTCTAGCCTTGAGAAAGTCCAAGGACAGTGCTCAGGCCCTGAGCTCAAGCCCAGGACTGGCAAAAAAAAAAAAAGTCCTAGCTAATCAATTGAAATACTTACCAGGATCTGTGAAATTTTAGCAAGGGACTGAATCTAAGATATATACATACCCGAGAGCAGTAGACTTCCTGTAGCTCAGCAATAGCCAGTGACAGGACGCTAATGTCCTCCTCTGCTGGCTCCCTGTGCCATCCTGAGGCCTGGGGCTAACACTTGCCCTGAGGCTACACATCTGTGTCAGGCCTTTATCTACTCAGGATGCTTCAGCCACACCCATTCACCTGAGTAGCTTCTACACAGGAACAACTTCTTACAGTCCTGCAGGCAGAGCTCTAAGATCAAAGCACTAGCAGAGTTTGGTAATTAGGTTTTTCTGCTTATGATTTTGTGGTGGGACATAAACATTCAGACCATAGCTTACCTTTTTCCAGTCTGTGTATTGGGCAGGACAAAGCTATCTGTATCCAGGGGAATAACCAGAAGGTCCAACAACTGCCAGGAAACCCTAAGGTTGAACATTTGCTTTGTCTCTAGAACTGTTCAGTCTTCTGTCGCTTTGGGCTTTCCTTTAGAGAAAACTCAAGGACAGGAGACAGGATTCTGGCAGGGATGGGATAATGCCTTGCCTTTAGAAGCACCCAAAGTGGCATGCACCCCTGGGCTTTGAATCAGAAATCTAGCCCCAAGTCATCATGCTGCCAGTACTCAGTCACCCATGACCTTGCAGCAGCTCCTCATCGAAGACTTGTGGGGAGAATGCCACATGAGGCTGTGTGAGAAAGCGCTTTGCAAACTTCAGTATAATGGCAACCAAAAGTGGAGCTGCCAGTATTGATGGGGGCTCCTTGCCAGCCTGCTGACAAAGTCACTCACAGTGCTAGCTCTCTGCAGGGATATCCCCACAGGATATGTGACTCAGCTGCCACATTGTGCCTTGGTCTCTTAAAGCGCACACATCAGCAAACTGACCATACTGAGCTTCTACTTCAAACCCCTGTTGCTCCCATGGGCACGGAGAACAGTTATCTTGGGAGTTTACCCAAGATATCTTTCTTGAGAGTTCAGTGACCTATTCTACAGCTGGGCTTTGCTTTCTCTAATGGCTTTGTTCATATTACAATGTCTACATTGAGGTCCTAGTATCAAAGGGATAGCATCTTTCAGGAGTCACTGTCCTTCCTAACAGACAGGCAGGCACATAGCTGCTGGAGCTCTGAGGAGGAGCCCCTCCAGTACATGTCTAGTCAGCAACAGTTATCCACTCATAGTGGGATCTCAGGGGCAGAGAGAACCTCCTCAAGAACCTATGGGATTGGAGTGGGTACACATGGTGTAGAAAGGAAAGCAAATGTGTTGAAGATACTTGAGAGGAAAAAGATGGTGGAGGCTCACAGAACAGGCCAGGGAGGTAAAAGGATTCTGGAGCAGGGGCTCCAGAATCAAGACACTACCCCCCACAAGCACCTGAGATGTTTGAGGTTGTTTTCCCTGATCAGAGAATCCACCTGTGGGGGATTCTGACAGTATCATGTCGAAAGCAGAGAGATTGCCCAAGAAAAGCATTCATCTTTGGAGAACATGGAGATGCTACAGTGGCTGGACCGTTATTAAGTCTTCTGTGCTTTCAGCAGATCCATTCCTGCAGCCCAGTGGAAATTGTGTGTCCATGTGCACATGGCTGTGGTAGAGAGGGTGGCTCTGCTTTGGCAATGGCCTGACTACTCCTCACATTTCCAGAAGGGCAGAAGAATCCTCCCAGGACTGGACCCTTGCAGAAGAATATCGTCCTAGGGTCCTGCAGGCTCCCCATTGTGTCCCCAGACACTCCTTCCCTTCACTTCATTAGCCCACAGTCATGGCCTACACTGATCTCCCTGCCTCCTCTGCAAACTGTGCCTGGATAAAAGGATTGGCCCCTGGGAACTGCAGCTGAAGCCCAGCTGTCCCTGTGAGTTTGTCCAGCCCACTCTTGAGGAAGCATGTCTTCTCAACATGACCCTCAGCTGGATGCCAAGAGCCAGTAGGAAGACTCCTGGCAAACCATGCATGTCCCCAGCTGAGTCACAGTTTTGTGCTGTCTGTCCCACGTCTGATCTGGGTTGTCTTTTTAGCCTGCTTTCCCCCAATACTTTCTTCACCCTTCCTCATACTTGGAGTGTGTGTCTCTCTCAGCAGAACTCATTTTCTTTCCAGCTGCGTACAAGCCTTGCTCATGGGGGTGTGGCGCGCGCGTGTGTGTGTGTGTGTGTGTGTGTGTGTGTGTGTGTGTGTCCCACTGTGTGTTTTACTCTCTGCCTCTGTCTTTGTTTCTGTCTCTGAGTCCTTAGTCTTTCCTCTCTCTCCTCTCTTCTTGCTCTTACCCTCCCTGCCTCTCTACCTCTCTGTCTGTGTATCTGTCTCTATATGTCTCTCTTCCAAATCCTTGGCTTTGATTGTCAGTCTGTTTCTCAGATACTCTCTTGGTCTCTTCTATTTACTTATATTTTTGTTGGCACTGAACTCAGGCCCTGGGCTCTCTCCCTTAACTTTGTGTGTGTGTGGGGACGGGGCAGGCGGGCGGGGGGGGTCAGTTGTGGAGCTTGAACTCAGGGACTAGGCTCTGTCCCTGAGCTCTTTTTGCTCAAGGCTAGTGCTCTCCCACTTGGAGCCACAGCTCCAGTTCCAGTTTTCGGGTAGTTAATTGGAGATAGAGTCTCATGGACTTTTCAGCCTAGGCTAGCTTTGAACCATGGTCCTCAAAGCTCAGCCTCCTGAATAGCTAGGATTACAGGTGTGAGCCACCAGCACCTGTTCTCCCTTAGCTTTTTTGTTCAAGGCTAGCAAACTACTACTTGTGCCATAGCTCCACTTCCAATTTTTTTTTGTGCCAATCCTGGGCTTGAGCTCAGGGCCTGAGCACTGTTCTTGGGCTTTCTCAAGGCTAGAGCTCTACCACTTGAGCCTCAGCACCGCTTACGGCTTTTTTTCTATGTATGTACAGAGGAATTGAACCCGGGTCTTCGTGCATGCTAGGCAAGCACTCTACCACTAGGCCAAACTCCCGGCCCTCACTTCCAATGTTTTGATGGTAATTGGAGATAAGTCTCATGGACATTTTCTTTCTCATGCTGGCTTTGAACCACAATTCTCAGATCTTAACCTCCTGAGCTAGGATTATAGGCATGAGCTATTCCTGCCAAGCTGGTCCCTTTTAATTTTTATCCCTCTTGTCTTTCTGTCTCTGTCTCTATACCTCTTTCAGTTCTTGTTTCTTGAGTTCTCTTTCACCTCTTTCCCTCTCTTAGACTTAGATCTCTTTGTCTCTGACTCCCTTTCCATTATCCTTGAGTAAAAGTGCCCAGGCAAAATCTGCAGCAAAAGCCAGGCCTTCCCAGGGTTCCACAGAGCAGGGGAAGATAGACTGTCAGGCTGGTTTCTTGGGTTGGCAAAATAGTTTTGCTAGAATATTCCTTTCTGGTTACCTTAAGAAATGCCCACGTTAGGCATCATTAGTCAATGCCCATAATCGTAGCTATTCAGGAGGCTGAGATCTGAAGATGGCAGTTAGAAGCCATCCAAGGTAGGAAAGTCTGTGAGACTCTTCTCTTCAAGGCATTAGCCTTGAGCAAAAAGTCTAAGGGACAGCAACACCCAGACCCTAAATTCAAGACCTAGTACTTACACACACACACACACACACACACACACACACACACACACACACACACACACACACGAGAATTAAAGATGGTGCCATTGGTAAAACAACATAGCTTTGATAGCTTTGAAAGCACAGCTGGAGCCAGTGCTTCCAACCAAACAAACTTGTAGCCAACTTACATCCTCTGTCCCACTGCCCAGAGAGCCACCTAGCAGCCAATGTATAGATCAGAGAAATAGGAGGACCATTTCTCTTGAGTCAGGAATATCACCAGCCATTCTTCAAATGCTATGTCAGTCTGCCCTACAGGAAATCCTAGGTAAGGAATCTATGTCCCATTTTACAGATAAGGAAACTGAGGCTCAGAAAGGTGAAGTAACTTGCCTAAAGGTGAGTAGTAGAACTACACTTAGAGACTAGAGCTCCCAGCTGGCTTGCTTGGCTGGCTGTCATACTGAAGAAAGTTTTTAGTCATGTGGAGATGTTTCTTTTCATATCTGGGTGTCCTTTTTTGTGGGTGGTTTAGAAACATAATTAAGCATCAGGTCAAGCTGACCTTCACGCCTGCCTTCCCAGGTGGCTTCTGAGCATGCCCAGGAGCCACTGCTGCACTTAATCTAGGTAGCAATGACCCAGAGTGATTCCACGAGGCTTCATGAAACATTTTACTTCCTGCAACTTCATCTCAACAGTGATCAAAATAAAAACATTAAGAGTTTAAGAAAATGGCCTGGAACTTGGCCTAGTGATAGAGTGCTTGCCTACCATGCACAAAGACCCGGGTTCAATTCCTCGATACCACATACATAGAAAAAAGCTGGAAGTGGTGCTGTAGCTCAAGTGGGAGAGTTCTAGCCTTGAGAAAGCCAAAGGACATTGCTCAGGCCCTGAGTTCAAGGCCCAGGACTCGCAAAAAACAGAAAGAAATAAAGAAAGAAAATGTATGAGGGAACAATAACAATCAAATTCTAGCCAGACCCCAGTGCAATCCTAGCTACTCAGAAGGCTGAGATCTGAGGATCACAGTTGGAAGCCAGTCTGGGTAGCAAAGTTCACGAGACTCTTTTTTTTTTTTTTTTGCCAGTCCTGGGCTTGAGCTCAGGGCCTGAGCACTGTCCTTGGACTTTCTCAAGGCTAGAGCTCTACCACTTGAGCCTCAGCACCACTTCCGGCTTTTTTTCTTTGTATGTGGTACCGAGGAATCGAACCCGGGTCTTCATGCATGCTAGGCAAGCACTTTAACCACTAGGCCAAACTCCCGGTCCCGAGACTCTTTTTTTTTTTTTTTTTTATCTCCAATTAACAATCAAAAATCTGGAAGTAAAGGTGTAGCTCAAGTGGTTGAGCCTTGAACCCAAAAGCTAAGTGAGAATTCAGAGCTCTGAGTTCAAGCCCTAGTATTGGTAAAGGAAAGAAAAGAAAAGAAAATGTTATTCTTGTTTGTTTTTTCTGAATTGCAATAGAACTAACAATCTTCTCATTGTTGTGGTACTGACAATTCTTCTGTGCTATAAGGATCAGGAGAGGTATATGTGCTCTGCTGTTGTCACAGACGAAAACTCAAGAAGCAAGGTTAGAAAGAAGAGCCATACTTGCTTCCTTTTATGGAGAAGAGTACCCCACTGTCATCCCTGCTCCCACAGAGGAAGGGGAAAGGGCAGCTGGAGACAGCACACCATGCTACATGCCCCACGCTCAGGGATATTGAAACCGTTTAGGCTCTTGGAGTTAATCTCTCCCTGTGATTCATGACCTTATGGTGATACCGCACGTGTGTGTGTGTGTGTGTGTGCGTGTGTGTGTGTGTGTGTGTGTGTGTGTGCTGCCAGGATGAGGCTGTGGCCTCACACAAAAAGTATTTATTTATGAGGTTTCAAACAATTCATTACTCCAGTTATACCATAGAGAGCCAGAGAACACACATTCAAAATAGGTTGGGGCCCAATTCCCAACATGACAGACTTTAAGGAAGACATAAACTGGATTCCATTCCCCAGTACAAATATCTCTGGAGTTCCCACTGTGTGCCAGTGCTAAGCTAGACCCTGGAGATACAGAAATAAATCTGCCCAGTCCTCTGACCTGGAAAAGCTGATGAGTCCAAGGAGGGAAATCAAATACTCAGGGGGCAGGCTCATTCAATAGCCAAAGATTGTTTTATATAATATATATACCATAAAATATATATTCTTTTATGAAATGGGGTCTCACTGTGTAGTTCAGACTAGCCTTGAACTGACCATGTAACCCAGGATGAATTCATGATCCTCCTGCCTCAGCCTCCCAAATGCTGGGATCACAGTTTTATACTGCCACACCTACCCCAAAGAAAATTTTTTAAGAATCTACTACATTCAAGATACTCAGAACCAGAAATTACTAATAAGGAAATCTGATAGCAAATTCAACTCTTGTTTTTGGTCAAAAAACCAGATTTAGTTCATTGTCATAAGCTAGTCCCTAACATTTAGGAACCCTACAAGCCAAATTTTAATGCTTGTTTTGATCACTAGGTTCTCTGTTTCATGGGGGCTGGGCTACAGGGGGGCTGTGTCTACAATGTCTACAATGGGATGGTATCTGGTCCAGGGAATAGTTAGGAAAGACATGAATCTGGGAAAGATATGATACTAGGATCTACGATAGCCATTGGAAGGAGAAGGAGCAGAGCTAGGGTACAAAGGCCTTGCTTCCAAATTACCTGATGAGACAGAGCAATACAGATTTTCCAAGAGAAAATCTGTCTCCCCTTCCCCAACTTACCAAATCAGAGAGAGGTACAGGAGGATAGTGGTCCTTGAACTCCCATCCTCACTGGACTTGTCCTGGTTTTCAAACTCTAAGCCACCATATGGCAGATACTTTGTTGGGTCCATTCAACTCCCACTCCAATCTCCTTTCCCTACCATCACTACCAGAATCTAGAAAGTTCAGACATGTCCCTGGCAGCTAGAGATAGCTATATGATAGTATCTGTTGATAAAAGTCTCTTGGAAGGTCTCTTCTTTGAAAATGTAAAGGGAACTATCTTTAAAAAGTGTTTACAGGGGCTGGGAGTTTAGCCTAGTGATAGAGCGCTTGCCTAGCATGCACGAAAGCCCGGGTTCAATTCCTCCCTATCAAATACATAGAAAAAAAAAAAAAGCTGGAAGTGGTGCTGAGGCTCAAGTGGTAGATCTCTGGCCTTGCCTTGAGAAAGTCCAAGGACAGTGCTCAAGCCCTGAGCTCAAGCCCAAACTGGCAAAAAAAAAAAAAAAAAAAAAAAAAAGTGTGTTTACGGGCTGGGAGTTTGCCCTAGTGGTAAGAGTGCTTGCCTATCATGCTCAAAGACCCAGGTTCAATTCCTCCACACTACATACATAGAAAAGGCCAAAAATGGGGCTGGGAGTTTGGCCCTTTATGCTCCCCCCTTTTTTCCTGCCTGGAACCTGGGTCTTGAGAGATACCAGCAAAACTGCCATCTGCCTGCCACAATGGCCCTAGAGTGCTCCCCACTGGGCATGCATGTGCACTGATAGAGATAAGATAGATCTAAAACCCCCTGAATGCTAAGCACATACTCTGCCACTAAGCTGCACACCTGGCCCCATGGGCATCTTCTTACAATGGGGAGAAGATTGCCCTCCCTCCTCAGGCTGCTCTAGGTTTTTGTTATTTGTAACACAGGCCTACTAAGTATTAAGCACTGGAATAGCTGAGCACTTCCCTGTGCCCAAGCTTTTACATTCATCAGCTACTCCACTGAAAGGGACAAATAGCTAAGAGCATTTACTTTGTATCAGATGTAATTTCCTTATTTTACCTATGTGAACTCTACTTCTGGCCTCTTATTAATCCCACTTTACAGAGTGTCATATTTGGAGAGGCTCTATGCCTGGCACACATCTGGTTAAGGTCAGAGCTTGGGCTGAGCTCTCCCCACCTCCAGGATCTCTCCCTGCAACCCACCTCCCCACCCAATTTCTTAAATATAGTTAATCTTCCATATGGCCCAACATCCTCTGTTAGAGAGGCAAATTTTCCACCCTAATTGCAGATCTCCTGAATCAGAAACAATGGAGGAAGTCCTATGTGTTTAAGTCCTGTGAATGACTGATGTCTAAAGAAGCTGGGGATGTAGTCAGTGGTAGAATGTTTGCCTATCCCGTGCAAGGCTTTCACTTCCATTGCTAACCCTGGATGTGTCTGTCTTAAGGACCACTGCTTTCCTGCAGGTGAAGCCTTCATCCTTTTCTTATACTCCACAGTGAAGCCCTTGGCAGGCTTTTCCTTAGACTCTTAAGTTTTAGTGTCTTTGTTCAGTTCTGCCACTCACGCATACAAGTACGAAAAAGAAAATCTCCTCAATATTGTGGTCCCACAGCCATATCAGGCTCTGGGTCTTCTGTATTTGCCTGAACTCAATGGTATTCTGGGTTCCCATCTGTGCAATGCCATGAGCAAGACTCACAGCAATAGCCATCTCTGGATGTAAGCCAGACATGTTTGAGCTGCTTTCAGCATCCTCCTTAGGGGGTGCTGAGAGCTGATTTATGATACTGATAGGGCTGGGAAGAGGAAACTGGGAGTCCAAGGTGAAGGTCCTTTAATGAAGGGTGAAGTGACGAGTTTGCTTTCTGTAAGGCCACAGGAGGTTTAATACAGGCCCTTCCAGAATAGAATGTCCCATGTACTGCTGTGTTCCTTTAGCACATGGTCTCATTTCTCAAGGTAACAGGAGAAAAACAACCACATCTACAACATAGGTCCCAATAGAGAGCCTCTCTCCATTCAGTAGGGATGTCCCAATACAAAGCTCAGCTAATACAATTGAACTGTGCCATATCCAGCGTAATTTTAAAATGATATGAATGCCAGAAAACGCTTATTTCTGGTTAGGTTATCTAGTGGTGCCTCCTGACATTCACTGTGAGCCAGTTTCTTCCTCAGGATTTTCCACTGATCTCTCCTCCAGGAATAGACCTTGGCTTCCAACACAGTGTCAGCAAGTTCAAGGCATAGCTGGACTCCAGCACTCTCACCTCCAAAGTAAAATGTTCTACATGCAATGGGTGGAGGTTTACAGAGCCTTCACCAAGTTTCCTAATCAGGCTTGGATCTTTGGAGTCCTCCTTGCTTCAGAGACCTAAGGAGAGAGGTTTGAGGGAGAATTAGGCAGTACAAAGGGGAATAGAAACTCACATAGACAAGTTGTCAATGCTCTCTGACCTACTTTTCCTCACCTATCCTCCTGGGACAATTTTCCTACCTCATTGGTCCTCCATATTTAAGCCAAACAGGTCTATTTTTAAAATATTTGATGGTTTTATGCTCTGATTTTTCCAGAAAATGATCATAAAATAGAAAATATAATTTATAAAATACCCCCATTCATATTTTCTTCAAAGTTATATGAAACAGAGACATGGCTCAAATGGTAGAAGTGCCTAGCAAGTGAGAGTCCCTGATTTCAAACCTCAGTCCTCAGTACTGCCAAAAAAAAATCATCTTAACCCAGTAACATGTCCGTAACCCTAGCTGTGTGGAAGGTGTGAGTAGGTAGATCACGATCTGAAGCTGGCCTAGACAAAAATTCAATTCTTATCGGCAAGATAACTAAAGCAAAAAAGGACTAGGGGTATGGCTTGAGTACTAGAACATGTGCCCAGCAAGCACAAGACCCAGACTTCAAACCTCTGTACCATAATATATTCATATCTATCCATATCCATATGATGTAAGATGACACAGAATTGACTCTAAGCTTCATAATGGTATCAGTGATGAGAGCCAAGAGGTGGTAGTAATCTCTGTTCATCAAAAGATGGGTAAGCAAAATGTATTACACACTATAGAATTTTATTCAGCCTTTAAAAGGAAGGAGGTTCTAAAATGCTGACATATGCTGCAACATGGATGAATATTAAGGACCTAAGTGAACGGTATTTGCCAAATCTGGGAGAAAGGGGAATAGGGAATTCTTATTTAATGTGTTTAGAGTTTCAGCTTTGCAAAAGGAGGAGTTCTGGAATTGATTGCACAACAGTATGGCTTACACTTAATATTCTTGAATTGTACTCTTAAAATGTTATGATAACTTTTATTTTAAATCTATTTAACCTCAATTGAAACCTTCAAAGAAAAAATTTAAAGCTGAGTGATGTATATATGTGTGTATGTATTCGCTATACTATTCTATCCTATCCTATCCTATCCTATATACTATACTCTACTATCCCGTCTATACCTCTAAGTACCTTTCGAGTTTTTATTAAAAAGTGCTAAGCATGTTTCATATATGTGTTGGTGAGTGATTTCCAGAGAAGCAGAGCTAATAGGATACATATGTAAAGACAAGATTTATTATGAGAATTGACTCATGCAATTATGGTTGCTGAGAAGTCCAACAATAAATCATCGGAAAGCTGAAGAATAGGAATACTGAAGAACAGGAAAGGCAGAGACAGTCCAAAGGACAAAGATTCTGGGGCTGGAGAGAAGGAATACTGTAATTATAGTTTGGAGTTCAAAAGCCCAAGAATCAGGAGCACCAGTATTTGAGAATGGGAAAGATACATGATGTCCAGATAAGAAGAAAGCATCCTTTTTTCTACCTTTTCGCTCTCTTTAGGCCCCTTAACCGATTAAATGGTGCATACCCATAGATAATGAGGCTAGATCTTCTTTACTCAGTTGTATTTTTGGTTTTCCATTGCTATAATAAAATACCCAAAGCTGGGTATTTAGCTTGCAGTTTCAGAGGATAAAGTCTATGATGAAGCCAACTCATGGCTTCACCCTCTTGTCTACATTATATCATAGTGGATGACATCAGAGCAGAAGAGTATACAAGGAGAGATTACATGCTCAGTCTTGCTCTTTCATAACAACCTTCTCATGAGAACAAACCAAGGTCCCAGGGCAGCTACATTCATTCTTTCTGAAAGCAGTACCCTCAGCAAGCCAAGAATCTACCATTAGACTTCATCTCTTAAAGGACTTCTACCTCCTAACATTGCTACAGTAGGGGAAAACCTTTAAACATATGAACCTCTGAGAAACAAGCTACATCTCAATCTGTATACAGACCGAAATATATTTGATAATCTCTTCTACAGATACACCAAGAGATATTTTACCCTCTCTGTGTGCATCCTTTAACTTCTGAAGTTGCCGTATAAAATTAACCATCATAATTTACTACAGTAACCCAAACTGCAGAAAATATCCTACTAAGAAACTTGAGAAGAAATGTGTGTGGCTGTATTTTAAAATGCCATGAATCATTACTAATGCATAGAAAAGAGGCTTGGTGTAAATTATTGTCTTGTTCCTAAACAGAAAAAATATAATCATGGTACAATATCCATATTCTCCATATTTGTCTATAAATCTAGCTCACCCCTACCCAAAAAGTACAATAAAGAGTGCTTTATGGAATACATCAGGCTGAGCCAGGCATGGTGTCCCATCCCTGTAATCCCAGCACTTGGGAGGGAGAAGCAAAAGGATCATGAGTTCAAGGTCAGCCTGAGGTACATTAGTGAGATCCTATCTCAAATAAACAAACAAAAACCCTAAACCAAATAAGAGCAAAGACCAGGAGAATGATTCTAATATTCATCAGGAAGAACTTCAGGAGAATAAGGCAAATTGCAAAGAAAAGGGAGGAGAGCAGACACACCTTGCCAGGGAAGCACTGTAGTAATTGCTAATGGAAGGCACTGGGCTACCTGACAACAGCGATCAGGAAAACCAAACGGAGAATGGAGAGTCAGAGCATCCAGGCACAGCAGCAGGTTAAGGTGTTCATTTCCTGCCTCATACCATTCCAACTCCACCCACCACCTCTTCTGAACTATAAAGCTGCTGGCATCAACAAGAACCTAGATGAAATACGCTAGACTGGTGAAGCAGAACTTTCCCCTTCAAAGACAGCCTGGAAGCCAGGTAGAACAAAGCTCAAGCCTGGACACAAGTAGATGCTCAACTCTCCCCAGACCTAAGGAAGAACCAACCATCTGAGCAAAGGCTGTTGTGTCTATGGGGCTGTGAATCATAGAAGCAGAGAGCTCCTGCCTCTCAACAATGCAATGCCCACATGAAGCATTGCCAGAGGAGACAAAGGACAATTTCAAGGACAGCAAAAACACCTCAGTGAAATGTCCTATACTAAAACCTTTGCTCATATGAACCAAAAACATTGAAGTAGACAACTTAAGGGACAAGAGAGCTAGAGATGTGACTTGGATTGGAAAAGAGTAGGTGAGAAATATTGCAAACCAAGAGCAAAATACAAAGATATAGAGATCATGAAGAAATAGGAGATGTAATGACTGAGACTCAGATAACAGAAAGGACAAAAGCATAGTAGAATAACAGATCCCGACTGCTTGATATGAAGACTACAATCTATCAGTCTTTTTTTTTTTTTTGGCCCCTTTCTCTTTCTGGCCCCGCTCGCTCCGGCCCCGCTCGCTCCGGCCCGCTCGTTCTGGCCCCGCTTGCTTCCGCCCGGCTCGCTCCAGCTTGCTCTTGGCCCCGCTCGCTCCGGCCCGGCCCTGCTCCTGGCTTGCTCTGGCCCCACTCGCTCCGGCCCGGGTGGCTCCCGCACGCTCCTGGCCCCCGCTCGCTCCGGCCCTGGCTTGCTCTGGCCCTGCTCGCTCCGGCCCGGCCAGCTCTCGCTTGCTCCTGGCTCTGCTCCCTCCGGCCCCTTCTCGCTCTGGCCCCGCTCGCTCCGGCTCGGCTCGCTCCCGCACGCTCCGGTCCTGCTCGCTCCGGCCCCGCTCGCTCCGGCCACCACTCGGTTGGGCTCTGTTCACTTCAGCTCAGCTCTCTTCTTTCGCTCTCTGTCGCCGTCGCAGTCTTGTCTCTGCCACTTTTCCGGTTTGGTTGTGTCTCGTCTCTGCCACTTCCGGCTTGGTTGTGTATGTGGGATACCGAGGAATCGAACCCGGGTCTTTGTGCATGCTAGTCAAGCACTTTAACCGCTAGGCCAAACTCCCGGGCCCCAATCTATCAGTCTTATCCCTAGCCAGCTTGTCAGTCACCCATAGTAAAGCATATATCTAAATGGTTAGAGATATGAATGTATGCTTGTGTATATGCTTACATAGCATATAAATATGTCCCAAAACTATATTGCTCACATGTATTCTCTGCTAGGCACCAGTGGCTCACACTTGTAATCCTGGCTACTCAGGAGGCTAAAGTCTGAGGATTATAGTTTGAAATCAGCCTGGGCAAGAAAGCCTGTGAGCCCATCATCTCCAATGAAGCACCAAAAATGCTGGAAAAGGAGCTTTAGGATTGATTGCCAACCTCATCATAGGGAGGAAAAAGGTTCCAGAATAAAATGAACTCTAACAGAGAAGAAAGAAAACAATTACTCATGCTAATCTGCATATATGTATACATATATACATATTTAGTGTGTATATATAGATATAGATATATATTTGTATGCATAGATATGTTTCATTTGATATAAATAGATAATGATAGACTATCTGGAAATAGTGTGATGCTGAGTAAGGGCTCTTAAAATAGAGGGGAAATATTGCAAAGCAAAGTCTAATAAAGTTTAGAAAGAAAAATACTAAGTAAGCAATTTCAGCAAAACCTATGAGCTGGGTAGGGTGTGCTGAGTAAAAGCACAGGCTGCTTGGGGCAAGACGGAGAAAACTTGAGAAGTGAAAATGTTCTCAATATCTCATTGGTGAGAAAAGAAGCACCCACGTGGGAGAAATAGAAGGGCTGGAGTAGCATATGAGAGAGTCATAACTCCAATGCCTCTAGACCAGAGGAACTTTGCCTAAAGGAGTAAATCTAAGAGCCAGCAAAGAAAAGGAGATAGCCATCTGAGCAAGCCAATAAAGTTAAGGGAAACCACTGAGCAAGATGCCATGTCTAGGCTATTTAGTGAACTTTGCTGAAACAGCAAAACAATAGAAACCAGATGAACATCATCAATAAGGAGATGGTGCAATAAGCCTTGTCACATTCAGAGTAGTGAATCCTGTCACCAGTAGAACGAATGAGTCACTCTAACCTAAGTTATAGCAACTGGAAAGGGAGCTTTGCCATATTGTAACTTGAAAGACACAAGATGGATGCCAAATAACATATACACTCTATATACACTCAATCACTTTTCTAACAAACAAGCTCACAAAGCTATAGAATGCCTGCAGCATATGGATGGGGAGGGGACTGGAACTGGGGAAAAGCAAAAGGAATTTTAGCTATATCTATGGTAATATATATATATATATTTATATGTTACACTACAAATGGAATTGTGGGGCTGGAGGCGTGGCTCAAGTGGCAAAGTACCAGGTAAGTGAAAAGGCAAACTGAATACGTGAGGCCGAGTTCAAGCCACAGTACTACCACAAAAAAAGAATATTGTATGACTTATATATGAATAATGAAAAATATAGTTTGTACCCATAACAAGAAGGATTTTGATGCTTTAAAGTACAAGTGTGTCCAGTAATCCTTTTATTCACTAAACACCAAGTTCTTGGCATAGGCCAGGTTGTTGAGGAAGAAAAGATGAATTCTGTGTAATTGAATCCTAGAGACCTCTCTGCCTAGGAGACAAAACAATAAGACTTATAAACCCCTGAGTGAAATATGTCCACAATCATAATATGAGTCATAGCAACATCTACTCCAATCAGAGAGGTGAGTTCTGGAGAGAGAAGGAAGCAAGAAAAGCTTTGTGGACAAAGCAACATGGATATATCTGAATTGTGCAAATGTGTGGGTTGAGCCTGTGTGAGCAATTGATTGCTTGTGAGTGTTCACAGAGGTTGGGAAGAAGCAGCAGGGGGTCTGCAAAAGGAAGTCAGCTTCTCTCAGTAGAAATAACGGATAAGGGCACAGATATGGGCTGAGTTTGGGTATGAGGGAGAGCAGTAAACAAGGACTTGGACTAAACCTGATAGTGAGAGGGAAGAGAGTGTGTAGCGTGACAGAAAGACTGTGGCAAAAGTGCACATTTCCTCAAAGGTTTCATTTGATGGGGTGGGAGAAGTTCTCTGGGTACAAACAATGACTACATGATTGCATGCTTTAAAATAACTTCAGCACCATAGGAACGTTGAATTGTAAACAAAGATGGACATGCTGATAGGTTATGATAACATTTTTAAGATGATGGTCCCTCTTAGGCAGGTCACCTGACACTGTGAGCAGGGAGGCCTGGCTAGGGAACTGGAGTTAGAGTGACTGTAACAAGACTTGGTGGAGACTTGCTACAACAGGCCAAGACAATCATCTGGACTTGTAGTAATAGGAACCTATTTACGGGAGAAAGTAAACAACAAATCTAAGCAATATAAGAGAAGGATTATCAGTATTTAATGAGCATCATTTTGCATACATAGCTTTTAAGGTATTTTGGGGAGATCCGAGAAAGAGATGTGTAATAGATAGCTGGATAAAAAGAGCCCAGGAATGCGAACTGCCTGTAGATAATAGCAGACTTAGCAGCCCTACTTTAGGTGGTGAACGGGAAAGGTCAGCCATGGAAAGCTCAGTGAGGGATGACAAAGGAGAGGACCACTCTCTGGAGTCTCTCCAGAACCCAATAGCAGGACTGAGCTAGAGAAGGAGGCCAGGATCCTAAGAACCTACATAGAGACAGCTCCACCCCAAACTTGGGTTCCAAACCTTCAAAAAAAAAATTCTGCTTGCTTGCTTGCATGCTTTTCTTCCTTCCTTCCTCCTTTCCTTCCTTCCCTCCCTCCCCGCCCCCTCTTTCTCTCAGCAGTATTGAAGTTGAACTCAGGGTTTCTATCTTAGGCAACTGCTCTACCACTTAAGCCACACCTTTATCCCTTTTTGTGTTACTTTTACATAGTCTTGTGCTTTACTTCAGGCTAGCCTCAGGCAGTGATGACAGTGGTACTCAAACCTCCTCCTAAGTAGCTGGGATTACAGTGTAAAGCACCAAACCCAGATTACTTGTTGAGATTTGATCTGGGGGGGGGGGGCTGGAAATTGAACTCAGGGCCTGGACACTGTCCTTGAGCTTTATGCTCAAAGCTAGCTCTCTACAACTTTGAGCCACTGCTCTACCTCTAGCTCTTTGGTGGCTATTTAGAGATAAGGGCTTTTCTGCCTGGGCTCCCTTGGAAGTGTGGTTCTCAGATCTCAGCCTCCTAAGTAGCTGCATTACAGATGTGAGCCACTGGATCCGGCCGAACTCCTCCCAAACTTCCTGGTCTAGATAGCATCCAACCTTGATTAAGGTGTACTACTCTGTGACTTCCCTACTCCAGCTCCTTTGCACATAAACCTCTGTTCCTTGTGAGGACATCGCTGGGTTTCACTCTTAACTTCTCCACAATCATGTGGCTCTTCCCTTGCTTACCCCAGTTCCAGGTCCCAAGTCTTTTCTAACCTTCCATCTCCATCTCCATCTCCATCTCCATCTCCATCTCCATCTCCATGCCTGAGATGTCCCAAACAAATCCTGCTCATCCTTCCAGACCCAGCCTGGGTTGGATTCTCCTCCCAGCCCACGTGGTGCCCAGAAGGCTTGCCTAGGGAATGGCTGTCTCTGTAAGTATCCCAGTAGTGTCTGCCTGCTGAAGCAGGGATGAGGTTCCAGAGATATCGATTTCATAATTAACCTCAGAGAGGGGGCTGTTTACAACATCTTTCCTAGAGAAGAGTCACTGCCCAGAGAGACCCATTGAAGTAAGGGGGGTTTCCTCTCCCGCCCACTGGAGGGGAGGGAGCAAGTAGACAGGGAGTCCCTGCATCTGCTGAGAATGGGAGTGATTAAAAGGCCGGCTGGCCATATGCCCTGCACAAATCATTTCCAGCTGCGGTGCCTGAGGGATTGTGCAGGAATGCAGAGCAGAGTCCAAATGCATCCTTCTGGCTAGGTCCATCTTCCAGGAGAAAGTCACTTCAGATGTAGGGAGGAGACTTGGCGGGCAGTAAGGGAGGATGTGCTAATCCTAGGGGAGCCCTGTTCTGGGGGGAACCATGGGGGAAGGGCTGTCCTTTCAGGTCCATCCAAGTGCCTTCTCCCGGATGTGATGAAGCTAGCAGGGTTAATGGGAACCAACCAAAGTCACTCCACCAACACACAGAGGAGGAAACCAGGCAAGCTTGGGGCCTTTGTTTCCAGAGGGCAGAGGGCCTGGAGGTGCTCTGCTGCTGATTTGGACCCAGGTAAAAGTCTGGGGTGGAAAATTAAGGAGAAAATTTTTACTAGAGGTGTAAAATTTTGACCAGAAAAGAAGTTCTTGACACCAATTGTACAGGAAATTCACTCTGAATCTGGGGAGCTTTAGAGAAATTGGGATGGAGCATAGGCCTGGCTGGTTTTGTCTTTCTGAGTCTATTCCCGAAATGTTTCCAACCAAAGAAGTATGGGATGTCTGGGAAATTTCTTTTACTAGATGTCTTACATTTAGAGCACATTTTTACCTCTTGAGTGATGTGTTGAGTATATCCAAAAGTTCACAAGTGTGGAATGTCAAGTTCCTCCTGTGTCTCTATTAGGTGGTGGTGTCCGGTGGGTGGCTTTTGGGGGATGGGGTGGAGCCTTCAGGCATGTGTTAAGAGTCTTCCCTTGTAGGAATGGATTCCTTGAAGCAAGAGTGGTTATTGTAAAGTGAGGGCACCTTGCCTAGTGCCTCTTGCAGGAAGGAAGCCAGCTTGCACTTCCACAGTTCATCATAAATCGAAGCAGCATGAGACTTTCTCCAGAGGATGAGCAAGAGGCCACCACTGTGGTGTTTGGAAACACACACACACACACACACACACACACACACACACGCACACTAAGATGTTAAGAGATTCATGTCCTCTTATCTCCACATAGGACTGGGGGTTATAAAGGCAGTGATGGACCAGGTGGGTTCCGATATGGGTCCCAAAAAGAATTGGACCATAATATTATTCTTTTCTGAGACCAATCTTACTATGTGATCCAAGCTACCCTCAAACTTACCATCTTCTTGCTTTAGTTCCTCAAGTGCTGGAATTATAGGCATGAGCCACCATACCCAGCTAGGCCATAACTATTAAATATTAATGAAAAGATCACTCAATGATGACCATAGAAAACATATCTGTGACCTGGATCAGATTCCATAGCTAAAATGTTCTGGCCTTAAAACATGCCAATTTCTTGTTCTGAACTTTGATATCCTTCCTCGTTGACAAAATGCAATAACTGGACTGAATGGCATTTACTGTCTTCTCTAGTTGTACAAATGAGGATGAGGATTAGAGACTATCCATAGAACAACAGTCTCCGTGCAGTGTTTTGCAAATACCTAGGACTTCGTCCATTTTATTTCTTTCCCTTTTCCCTCCGTCCACAAAATATGTATGAAGAAATATACAAGTCTTAACTACCATCTGGGTAGCATCATGGAGTCATTGTATCAGTCCAGTATCAGCTCTCCAGCTTACTTTATCCTCTTATCTTACTATCTCTGGTCTCTCACACAAACTTGTCCACACATTCCCAAATCACACCACCCATGGTGCTGTTTCTTCCACAGCTCCCCACATGGACAGCCCTCCCCATCCCTACAAGCCTAAATCACTCTTTCTTTTTTAATTTTTAAAATTTTTTTATCATTATTATGAAGGTGATGTACAGAGGATTTACAATTACAGAAGTCAGGTAATGAGTATATTTCTTTTTGGATAATGTCTCTCCCAATGTCACGCTCATTTTCTTTCAAGACCCAGTTCAAATGCTACCTTGCAAATGAGAATTCCTGCCTTCTAATTGAACATAAGCATGCCTCTCCTGAGCCTCCACCCTATGTCTGCTGCATCTGTCATCTGCTTCCCTTGATTATAAAGAAGTAAGACTATTGCTTTCCCCTCCTCCAGCAGAACACTGCTCTGACAATGATAAATACCATCCATGTACCATCTTGGAACCCCTTGGGAGATACCCTGCACAGAGCAGACACTCAGCAACAATTACTGATGGAATAAATGAATAGAGATGGATTTATTTGAGGTGGAAGACGAGAAAGATAAACTAGCTCTCCTGAAAAGGAGAAAGGAAATTCCACTATCCATCTTCCTATTGTCTGTGATGAATATTGCAACCCTGAGTTCACAGACATAGAAAATGAAGCTCCCAGAAGCTCAGCAACAATGTGAAAGGCACCACTGCTAGAGCTTCATGTGTGTCATCTCACTGGAAACTCCCAACATCCCTCATATAGTTTTCCTTAGTTTGTAGATGAAGAAACTGAGGCTCAGAGAGGTTATGTATGTAACCTAAGTTTGTAAAGCTCACCTGGGGATGCTATAAGTACATACACTTGAACCTCAGCTAGGCATAATTGATGGGTCATCTCTCTTTCTTTTGTTCTTTCTTTCTGTTTGCTTGCTATCTTTCTTGCTTACTTGCTATCTTTCTTTTTTATTGGCTGTGGGGTTTGAATGCAAGGCCTGGGTGATTTCCCTGAGTTCTTTCACTCAAGGCTAGCACTCTTCCACTTTGAACTATGGGGCCACTTACAGTTTTCTGGTGGTTAATTGGAAATAAGAATCTCACAGACTTTCCTGCCCAGGCTAGCTTCGAACCATGATCCTCAGAGCTCAGCCTCCTGAGTAGCTAGGATTACAGTTGTGAGCCACCGGTACCTGGCTATTTTTCTTTTCCTAAGAGAGTTTATTTTTAATATTATTATATTTTTATTATCTTTAGGTATTTTACAGGGGATTGCCTTTATTTCCTTTATTTTCTATAACTGACAGATCATTTGTCCCTTGGAACTCCAATTCCCTTTGAAAAGCAGATTTAAAACAAACAAAAATATACTTATAATGCTAGCTACTCAGGAGGTTAAGATCTGAGTGGTGGTGGTTTGAAACCAACCTAGACAGCAAAGTCTGTGAGACTCTTATCTACAATTAACCACCACAAAAGTCAAAATTGGAGCTGTGGTTCAAGTGGTAGGACATCAGCCTTGAGCATAAAGACTCAGGGACCAAGACCTGTGCCAGGAATATATATCTCAGAAAAACTTGTCCACACATCAGACCCAGGAATAATGAAATGCCTTCACATAGAAGATAGGTCTCCTAACCCTGGAGCACATGCCGACCTGGTCAACAGACCGTCCAATGAGTGGCTGTCCTCGGGGTTTCCTCTCGGAAGCCTGATCCACTTTGCTTAACTTATCCACTTGAGGCCTGGCATCAACTCCACACCTTGAATCTGAACTGGGTCTTAGAATAGAATCTGCATTTTTGATACCATCTCAAGAGTTCTGTGATTGGAATTTTTATATTCATATCTTATCTAACTACCTGCAGTGACTTTCTTTACATTTGTCAGCTGTCTACCTTGGAACCCTGGAAGTCCTCTTGGAACCCTGCAGCCATTTTAACCCTTTCTTAGCTTTCTGTAACCTCTAATTTATTTTGAAGTGTAATGTGTGATTTGAGAGTTAATATTAGTAATTAAGACTGAGATAAAAGTCTGTTTGCTAATTGACTCATAGCTATCAAGGGAAATCAGTAGCAGTTGGTAAATTAATGACAATAAAATGATAAAGCTTCTGATTTCTTTGTCTTGGAGTGTTCTGCTTTTTTTTTTTTAGCAATATTGAGTCCTCAAAGATTACTAAGCAATCTCCAAAGCCATGCTTCAAGCCCAAATGTTACTCAGTAATTATGACATATGGAAAGACACAAACAAGCTTGTCTATCCATGCTTCTGCCATGGTTGTTTTTTCTTTCCTGTAGTCTGTATTGTTGTAAAGAATATACACCAGGAAGCTAGTTTGAAATATACTGTCTTTACTTCATTTGTAGGAACTAATTGTAAATATGTTCTACTCTAGAACTTTGTTTGTCACTACAGTAGTAAATACCCCCAAACCGTAGAACAAGTGTTAGTCAGATCTGAGACTTGACCCAGGTCAGAACTAATTCCACCATCTATGTTTCCATTCAACCACTCTTTTCTGGCTCTATCCTCTACCCTTGCTGCTCCAGGCACATCCCAGAGCCCACGTTCCACAGCAGCCAGAGCTGGAGTCCCCAAGTCATCCACAGCTGTTCCATCCTCTTGCCACAAGGATCTCCAGGGTTGACTCAAGAGTGCTTTAGGAGAAGAAATGCAAAATATCTTTCTTTGAAAGCACGTGTACATTTGTTTCCCTGTTTTAGATCATCACTTAAGGCAGAGTTGAGTGGCCTTTTAATAGGTTTGTTTTGTGGTTGGTTTATGCCTCTGATAGGATGAGTGGATTTCACTTAGCTGCGCATAAGAGGAAAGGCAGTTTCTGAGCCAAATAGGGCAGCAGATGGCAGGTGAGGCTAAAGGATGCTGGAGTTTCCCACAGGCCTCACAACCCTCTGGGGGCTGGGCTGGGACTTTTGTTTTCCCCTTAGCCATTCAGGATCTGTCTCTTACCTTAAAAGTGGTACATTCTTGACAAGCTCAATGCACTTAAGAGATTCCTAGTTGCTAAAACATTTTATACCAGTAAGGTAAAAGAAAGGACATTAGCTTCTAGCATAAAAGACTACTTTTGGGGTAAAAAAGAAGTAGAGTTGAGGAAATTTTTCAGATAATTCTGACCAACATAAACTATATTTGCCCCAAATATGTTGGCTGATAATCTTCAAATAGAGGTAAATTTACTTCAGTTCTTTACAATTGCCTCAAAGAACCCTATCTAAGAATTTAATTCAGTAAGCACTTACTAGGTTCCTACTACCTAGGTCAGAGCTTTGATCATATGAACCATAAGGCATAGTAGTAAACCTCGTGGTTTCTGCCTGATGGAAAACAGATGAAGTACCTATTCCCCTAAGGAAAATGTTCCTTGCCTTAGCCCTGACCCTGTGGTTTTACAGCCTGGTTTCTAGCAAGATTAGTTCACAGGATAATCCCTTTATCCTCTCCTATTCTGATCCCTGAAGTCTTCTGAATCTGGCTTATTTACCACATTTGTTCACATGTTTTAAGATGGGCATAATTAGCAAATAAAACTAAAGGACACATTTATAATAAAAATATTCATTTCTATCTGAATTCAAATCTACTTGGGCCTGCTAGGTTTTGTCAAGTAACACTGTGTCTTACTTGACTTACCTACTTGCTCTAAACTTAGGTACTGCTTTTCTTCCTTCTTGAGACTATTTCCTCGTTTAGCAGATATGACCTTCACTGACAACACTCACTCTTCTCCTTGGATCACCCCTCCAACTTTCTCACCATCCTTAGACACTGAGCTCTATCAGAGCTCCGGCCTAGTATCGTCTCTCTCCCTCATTTTTCTGGGGAGATCTTCAACACAGTCACATCTTCAACCACATCAGAGACATATGCTTTGCTGTGCTTCCTGCTAGCAAAGAGAAGCAGAGAGCACATCTACACCCAATCAATATACCGTGTGGTTTCTTAGGCACCTCCAACATGGATCACAGGTTCTCCTGGCTTAGAATGCTTTACTTTTGTTTTTCATATGTCCTCTCAGCCTCTGCATTTCCACCATTTCGACCCAGCAGTTACTCTTGATTCTCTTCCCTCAGGCCCCATATCTAATTTGTCTCTTGTGGGATAGATTCTATCTTCTAAAGATCTCTTGTTTGTCTCCCTACTCTGCCACTTCCCATTACAAGCCATCATCATTTCTTACCCAAATCCTTCTAATGAGTCTTCCTGGCTCCACTGTCACATTGTCTCCTGAAGGATGTTACTGATAGAGCCTTACCACACTTTGTATGCTTCATTGGATCTTCATTGACCACTGGGTGGCTGGATCAGAGGACTCTGCTCCAACCATACGGAAATATCCCCAGACTCTGAGTTTATACATCAGGGCTCTGTCTCTTACTCATTCCTTTTTGCACTGTAAACCATGGAAAATGACTCATCCTCCCAGCCTCAAAATGAGCTCTTCCTCCTTGCAGAAGCCTTTCCACATTCTCCAAGGAAAAGTGGTGGGTGAAGAGGAAGAATGGAGAGTACTCTATACTCTGTTCCTCCAACTGCTGAAATCCAGTGCCATGTGCTAACCTCTGTTAGAAAGCACAGGGCTGGGGTTTAGCTCAGTACTTAACTTATTAAATACCTGTAAGAATATGAAACTAATAAACCAACATTCATGTTCCAGTTATCCAAATGATCACTATTAACATTTTGTTGTATTTGTTTCCAATCTTTGTCCTTTATCCTACTCCCTCTTCCACCCAAGAAAAATTGGAAGCAAAGGAAGATAAATGATCCCAGAGTGGGTTTAAGAGGTGCCTGGGGAGGGGAGAGCAGGACTTCTGACCTGGGAAGAGTAGGAAAGGGACCAAATGGAATTCTTCTTCTTCCTTCTCTTCTTCTTCCTCTTCTTCTTCCTCTTCTTCTCTTCTTCTTCATCTTCCTCTTCTTCCTTCTTCTTCGAGGAGCTTGAACGCAGTGTCTGGGCACTGTCCCTGAGCTCCTTTTATTCAAGGATAGCACTTTACCACTTGAGCCAGAGCTCTACTTCTAGCTTTTCTGGGTAGTTTACTGGAGATAAGAGTTTCATGAACTTTCCTAACAGGGCTGGCTTCAAACCACGATCCTCAGATCTTCAGCCTCTTGAGTCATTAGAATTATCAGAAGAGCCACTGGTGACCAGCTCAAGTCTTTGTATAATGTCTTACAAATAACAGAAAAGAACTTTTTCTTTAAAATGCCCATTCTCCTAGAGACAGATGACCATCTAAGTGTATACTGGCAAGACCTGAAAACATTCATGAAAGAAAAATCATATTATATTATGATTTATGCATTAAAACATTTTTATTCTTTATTTATTTGGTCAGTCGTGGGGCTTGAACTCTGGACCTGGGCCCTGTCCCTGGGCTCTTTGGCTCAAGGCTAGCGCTCTACAACATGAGTCACAGTGCTACTTCCAGTCTTCTGGTGGTTAATTGGAGAAAAGAGTCTCAACGTCATTCGTGCCTGGGCTGGCTTCAAACCACAATCCTTATATCTCAGCCTCTGGAGTAGTTAGGAATACAGGCATGAGGCACAGGCACCCAGCAAAAATTTTTTTTTTTTGCTAGACCTGGGCTTGAGCTCAGGGCCTGAGCACTGTCCTTGGACTTTCTCAAGGGTAGAGCTCTACCACTTGAACCTCAGCACCACTTCTGGCTTTTTTCTATGTATGTGGTACCAAGGAATCAAACCCAGGTCTTTGTGCATGGTAGGCAAGCACTCAACCACTAGACCAAACTCCCAGCCCAAGCAAAACATTTTTTAAAGAAGATGGCAATACTGCAAAATCTTGGAATTGTTTTGAGTTTGTTTCAGTGTTTTCTTATTTAAGAAAATCTCTCTACCAGCCTGGAAGACTATGTCCCAAAATATTATTTGTGATGTTTTTCAGACAATCATTCCAGAGGAGTTTTTTCTATTTACCTGTCTGCATTTTTTAAAGCACTGAAGAAGCTGGACACTGGTGGCTCGTGCCTGTAATCATAGCTAGTCAGAGCCTGAGACCTGAGACGCTCAGTTCAAAATCAACAAGGGGAGAAAAAGTCTTGAGCCTCTTATATACAATTAACCATCAAAATGTTGGAAGTAGAAGTATGACTCAAGTGATAGAGTGCCAGCCTTGAGCAAAAACGCTAAGAACACAGGCCCTATATTTAAGTCCCAGTACTAGCACACAAGAAAGAAAAGAAAACAAAGAAGAGAAGAAGGGAGGGAAAAAGAGAGGGAGACAGGGAGAGAAAGAAAGAGAGAAAGGGAGAGCAATAAAGAAAAAGAGAGAGAGGGAGGGAAGGAGGTAGGTAGGGAGGAGAGAGGGAGAGAGAGAGAGAGGGAGAAAGAAAGGAAATGAAGAAGAGAAGATGCTTTTTACATTTTTGCATTTACACTGATGTCTGTTCAAGGCAAGCTCAACAATTAGAGATTAGATTTTTTTGTTTTTCATGATCAGTGTAGAGGGGTTGAAGAGAGGGATATTATTTGTGGACAGATCTGACTTAAAGCTTGAACTTTAGTGAGAGTTCTCCTGTCAAGATTGTGGATTGGCTGTCCCACCCAGGGATCAAGCAGCTGATTTCAAATCACATGCCAATACATTCACAAGTAAACAATCACCAAAGAAGCTATAAAGTATCCCAAATGGATAATGGTTAAAAATAATAGACAAATGAAGCTTCTGTGTTTTCTTGCCTGAGAACAAGGGCCTGTTCTTCTAGCCTTCATACTGAGATAGTGAGACACTGTGGGGAAAATACAGCAGTTGGGAAATGATCTAAGGGCAGCATTGCATGCATAGCATGGGATCCATGAGCTCTGACTTCACCTAGGATGGCAGCAGCACCAGGGCCTGTGCTAGTCGACCTCTCCATGCAGAAACAGACTGTGCAAAGATAGGACATTTCCATGCTTGCCTGTTTCAAAATCAAGTTTCTTAAGTTGTTTTTTTTTTTAAGAAAAAAATCCCTTTGTTTATTTGGAATTTTCCTACATAATTAGATAAACCGTTTAGAAGCCTGGATGTTGGAGGCTCACACCTATAACCCTAGCTACTCAGGAGGCTAGGACCTGGAGGATCCTACTTCAAAGTCAGCCTGGGTAGAAAAAGTCTGCTAGATTCTATCTCCAGTTAACCAGCAATTCAAGTGGTAAAGCACTAGCATTAGTGTAGTGGTAGAGCAAGAAAGCCAAATGAGGGTTCAAGCCCCAGGACTGGCACAAACAAACAAAAAATAAAATGAGACATGTGGAAAGTTTTTCAAAATATACAATAGGTTTTCATTTGTTTTGCTTCAAACAGACATGGTCCTCACACTCAAAAAGTTTGTAATCTAGGGGGGTGTGGGGAGGAGGGTAATGGGTACCAAGACATGTGAAAGGGTATCAATGTATGTGAATTAATGCACCTTCTATCTGGCAAATATCATGTAACCCTTTTACTAATTACAATAAAAATATGATCATATCAAAAAAATTTGTAATCTACTAGTGGACTGAATTAGTCTGTCTGTCTGTCTGTCTGTCTGTCTGTCTGTCTGTGTGTGTGTCTCTCTCTCTTCCTCTCTCTCTCTTACCTCTCTCTCTCCACTGTATCAGAAAATCTAGGGAAAACAACTTATGGAGAAATGAGGCTTTAGTTTACAGTTTTGGAGGCTTAAAATTCAAGATGGGCTATTGGTTCAGCTTCTGATAAGGGTCTAAGTGCAAACTGCCACATCATGGTGAAAATGTGTATGGGAGAAAGCATCACATTGCCAATCAGGAAGTCAAAAAGAGAGAAGGAGGGGCTAAATTTATCCCTTTTGTAATAATCATGTGTAGGAACCACCTAGGGATCAATGGAGAATCCCTTTCAAGGCTACAACCCCCATCACCCAAGCACTTCCTACTAGACCCTATTTCTTTAAGTTCTACCACTTGCCAGTACCAGCATCCTAAGCTTATAATAGATGGACTCTTGGTGGACAAGTCACATTCAAACCACAGCAGGGAGATTAAACATACAGATAAGTTACTGTGTTGCAAAGTAAAATAAGATGCATATCTGAAGGAAAAGGACAAGTCCTTGGTCCTGGAGCCCATGACCAAGTTTCTGCAGGTGAACAGGGAAGAGGTCCCATCTAGTTTTGATTCAGGTGAAGTCTGTGCATGACCTGTGGGGTGTAAGCTAGCTGTGTGGGGATCGAGTGTCTCTACTTAAGTAGTCATCAAGATAGTTAAGGTGTATTCTCTGGGTTTTCAGCTCAATGTTTTCAGGACAATGTGGGCCATAATTCAGTTACCTTTGTGGTATCTATACTATGGAATTTAGGAACAATTTTTGAAACTAAATTGTGGCTAATAACTCAGGCAAAAACAAACTAATAGGTAGGTCAATGCTCCACTCTTGGAACATTTCTCTAAACTATCACAATTGTGGTACTAATAATGTTTTCAAATCATGGAAGGATAATTTCCAGACTTCAGTGGCTTAGTTCATTTACTCAATACTAAAATTTATAACTTTTTAAAAAATTTTATTGACAAGGTGATATATAGAGGGTTACAGTTACATTAATAAGGAGGTAAGCACATTACTTCTCGAACTTTCCATGTTTTTCACCCACTTTCCCTTCTCCCACCTCCTCACAAGTTGTACAGTTCATAAAATTTGTGACTCTTAAGACAGTACTACAATATTCATCTTGTTGCCTAGGGAATGAGACCTCTACAAGCTGAAAGGTATTTTCAGTAAATGCATTTGGTTCCTTGTTCTGAGAAATGTTCTGATATGGCCCCAAAATATTTCTTGCCTTGTTAATGAATATAAGTTATTTGTTTCCTTTGGTGATTCAGGGTCTTGAAGTGTATCAAATTTCTTACTCTGGATGCAAATGTAGAAGTTTAAAGGGAATATGTCCTGACATCAGAAGGCTACTTGAAAATGAGTTACTCCCTCTGTCCCTTCTGAAAGAAGTGTGTGTGTGTGTGTGTGTGTGTGTGTGTGTAGGGGCCAGGAGTTTGGCCTAGGGGTATAAAGTGCTTGCCTAGCATGCAATGAGGCCTGTTTGATTTCTCAGTACCACATACATAGAAAAGCCAGAAGGAGTACTGTGGCCCAAGTGATAGAATGCTAGCCTTAAATAAAGGCCCTGAGCTCAAGCCCCAGGACTGGCAAAATAATAATGATGGAAATAATAATAATAATAATAGCTTATTAGGAATTTCTGACTTTGACAAGATGACAGCATCTGTTCTGCTTTCATGATAATTGTTACTAAGAGGCTAAATTCCTGCCTCAGAGCATCTTCCATTCAGACAAGCAAGAAAACTTAGGGAATTTTCCAAGTTCTGAACTTGATACAACCTTCTTTCCTAAATGATCCAAACAAAAGGAACATATCCAATAACCTGAAATCTTGATTTGATTAAATAAAACATATAAGTCGCTTGCCTTTCCTTCCGGATAACTGTCTCAAACGTTTAAAGAGTTAAATGGCTATTATCTAAAATCAAAACCCCTGTTGAATGAATTCTCAGGACATTTCTGTGATTCTTGCTAACAGCTCTGTGCTGAGACCAACAGGAAGAAGAGAAGCACACTTGAGTCTATTGACAAATATAGAAAATGGTTTGTGTGGGGCCGGGAGTTTGGCCTAGTGGTTAAAGTGCTTGCCTAGCATGCACAAAGGCCCAGGTTCGATTCCTTGGTACCACATACATAGAAAAAAGCTGGAAGTGGTGGTGAGGCTCAAGTGGTAGAGCTCTAGCCTTGAGAAAGTCCAGGACTGGCAAGAAAAAAAAAAAAGAAAAGAAAATGGTTTGTGTGTTGAACGAGTGTGTTTTACCTGTTTCTATGTGGATCCTTTTCAGTGTGATTCCTTATTTTTAGGTGGGCATTTTAGACAGAAGATGAAATGGCTTCAGGAAATGATGTAGAAGGTTAAGGGGACAATGAGAAGTCTAAGTCAAGGAAAACATAGTCTCCATTTTTTATTCCATGTACTTAGGAAAATTAGCTGTCCATATTTATGCTAATTCTATCTTTTTGAACCCTGTGAACTCAAGTAGGTAAACCATAGTGCAAAGGATTGGAAAAAGAAGAGTGGGACATGAAGACCAGTAAGCAGGGGGACGGCAATGGAATCAGTGAAGACGGACTGAGTGAAAGCCAGGGTGAACTCACAGACAACCTACCACAGATGAACTAATCTTAAAGCAGTGTTGAGGATGGAAGCCCTAGGAGTTTACATAAGGATTTATTCTTCTCTGAACATTTTGAGGAGTCTAAGGTATTCGGGAAACCTAAGAGTCTCTTAACTCTCTATGTAGTAAGCGTCCAATGAAGTAGTCAGTCACTTCTCATCGTGGTCTAGGTCCTTCATTCAGGAGGAAGTACACATGAAAAGAGGGTGCCAGGGCAGGCAAAGGCCATGAGCACCACCCACAGTTTAGGTATTCCACATTCCAAACCTGTCCCTTCTGACTCTTGACTCCAGCTAGGCTTTGAGGTCCAAACCCCACTTCTGGTCTAAGATTTGATATTTATTTCTCTTTGGCTGGATCTGAGCTTTCAACAGCATTTTTTTTTTTTTTGCCAGTCCTGAGCTTAAGCTTAGGGCCTACTGTCCTTGGATTTTTCTCAAGGCTAGAGCTCTACCACTTGAGCCTCAGCACCACTTCTGGCGTTTTCTAAGTATATGGTACCAAGGAATCGAACCCGGGTCTTCATGCATGCTAGGCAAGCACTCTACCACTAGGCCAAACTCCCGGCTGGATCTGAGCTTTCAATCAAGACCTCATATTCATCCTTTAAAATCTTTCCACTACAGAACTGGGCGTGTAGTTCAGTGGTAAACTGCCTGCCTAGCACGTACAGGTACTGTGCTCAATCCCTATTTCCCTCACTAGACACTGCTTTGGGGACCTTTCCAGGGACCCCCTATTTGCACTAGTCCACCTAGATTCAGTCACAGCCAGGGATGTTTGCTGTTGGTAAAATAGGAATCTAGCAAATCATTGCTTCCTTCCTCCATCCCTCCCTCCCACCTTTCCTCCCTCACTCCCTTCCCTCCTTCCTTCCTTCCTTTCTTCCTTCCCTCGCTCCTTCCTTCCTTCCCTCTTTCATCTTTCTCCCCTTCTCCTGCTTTTCCTTCCTTCTTTCCTTCCTTCCTTCCTTTCTTCTTCTCTGCTCTAAGAGATACTAAACAGCTCTCCAACCCCATGGTTTTGTCATTTGAGAATGATATACTCTGTAATCCTTAGAGCTTGCTTTGAGATATTTCTAAGTCAGACATATTAATAGTTCACTTCTGTTTATTGTTGAGTAGTATGCCATCATAGGGATATAACCATTTGTTTAACCATTCATCCACTGAAGAACAGTAAATATGTTCTGCCTTTTATTCTTTTACTAAGATTAAAGCTGCTATGAACATTCATGTGCAATATTTGTGAGCACATAAATTTCTCTGAGATTATATATCCAAGAGTAAAAGGATTGGTTATACTAAATGCATATTTAGTTAGTTTCATATCAGATAGTGTGCTAGCTTGATAGCTTAAAAAGTTTATTGAGATAAATTGAATGAGATAGGCTATCTATATTAAAAGTATAAAGTTCACAAGTTTTTAAAGTATATACCCTAAAACTGTCATCACAATAGGGGTCAGCAAATAGTAGGAAGACTTGAAAAATGGGATTTCATAAAAATAAAAAGTTTCTTTCTTTCTTTCTTTCTTTCTTTCTTTCTTTCTTTCTTTCTTTCTTTCTTTCTTTTTTTTTGTGGGTCTTCGGGCTTGAACTCTGGGTCTGGGTGCTGTCCCTGAGCTCTTCAGCTCAAGGCTACCACCCCACCTCTGGAGCCATAGCCCTGATTCACATTTTCTAGTGATTAATTGGAGATAAGAGTCTCACAGTCTTTCTTGCCTGGGCTGGCTTTGAACCGCTATCTTTTAGATCTAAGCCTCCTGAGTAGCTAGGATTACAAGCATAAGCCACCTCACCTACCAAAATAAAAAGTTTCTGCACAGCAAAGGACCTAGTTACTACAGTAGAATGACAGCTAACAGACTGGGAGGAAAATCTTTACGAGCAATAAAGGCCTAATATCCAAAATATGCAAAAAGGTCAAGAATACCCCCCCAAAAAACTAATAAACCAATCAATAAAGGAACAAACAAGCTAAAAAGACTTCTCTTAAGAAGAAGAAAAACGGCAAATAAACACAAAGGAATGCTCAATATTCCTGGACATAAAACAAATGCAAATCAAACAACACAGAGATTTCATCTTACCTCAGTTAGATTGGCCAACATCAAGAATTTGAACAATAGCCACGTTCAGTGGCTCACGCCTGTAATCCTAACTACTCAGGAGGCTGAGATCAAGGTTCAAAGCCAGCCCAGGCACAAAAGGACCTAAGACTCGTCTTATCTTCAATTAACTCCTAGAAAATGGGAAGTGGGGCTTGGCTCAAGGGTAGGGAGGAAGCCTGAACTGAAGAGCTCAGGGACAGCACTCAGGCCCAGGGGTAGGGTGGTAGCCTTGAACTGAAGAGCTCAGGGACAACATTCAGGCCTAGTTCAAGTCCCATGACATACCAAAAAAAAAAAAAAAAAAAAAAAAAAAAAAAAAAGAAGGAAAGAAAGAAAGAAAGAAAGAAAGAAAGAAAGAAAGAAAGAAAGAAAGAAAGAAAGGAAAAGGCAGAAGCGGTGCTGTGGCTCAAGTGATAGAGCTCTAGCCTTGAGAAAGCCCAAGGACAGTGTTCAGGCCCTGAGTTCAAGCCCCAAGACAGGCAAAAAAAGAAAAGAAAAGAAAAAGAAAAAGGGAAAAGGAAAAAGAAAAGAGAAAAACCAGTAAAAGAATGAAAAGATATATAACACACTGTTGGTAAGAACCTGGAACAACAATATTAAATACCCTATGACAGATTTCTGGACCGAGAATATTATCAGTAATACAAAGAGACATTCATTATTGCAAATAATTGAAATTAATAACATATTCTACTTGTAGATGGACGTATAGTTATAACAGAGCATTAAAATATGTGAAACAAATATCAGCAAAATGCAAAGGAAAAGTAGATGAAAGTACATATAGTTGGTGTTTTCAACAAACTTCTTCCAATAATTGATGGACTAGTTGAAGAGAAACTTTGTAGAGAACACTAATCACAGTTATCATCCAATTTGATTTATTGCCACTTATAGGACAATGTTTCCCCCAAACAACGCAATGTATACTTCTAAAATAAAAGTACATATTGAACATTCATCACCTGTCTCTGATCACAGTGAAATTAAATTAGAAAATATAACCAATGATGCTCAGAAAATTGCTATCATCACAAAATTAAACAATAGAACTAAATAACTCATTGGTAAAAGAAAAACATAACCAGGGAAACTAAAAATATTTTGAACTGAGTGATGAGTGTACAGAGCACTAGAGAATTTTTAAATTATTTTGTTTTATCAGTTAGGGATCCAAAAAGGCCATTTCTCTTTTGTGCTCCATTGCCACTTTCCATGTAATCTCCGTCCCAGGATAAAACAAGGGAAGAGTATTATCTAGGTTCTTAACACCTAATAATAAGAATCGCCATGTACCAGGCAGTCAGCATATGCCAGGCACAAAGCTAATTGCTTTACTATCATTCTCTCTCCAGTCTTCTCAGCAATCCTCTGAAACAGGAGCTATTAGTCCTCAGGGGAGGAGATGGGAGCACACAGAGGGTAATCTGTTCAGAACACTGATTTCAGTACTGTGGAGCCAAGATTTAAGTCCAGACAGGCTGATCCCAGCACCCAACAAGGCTGCCACCACCCTGTACCCACAATGAGCAGGCACCACAGTCTTTGGGGAGGCATGACATTCCATGTTTGTCCACAAAATGGCTTCTTTTTAAATCAAAGTTTTTACCTGCTTCCCCAAACAATGACATATAATCCTAGCCATTTAGGAGACTGAGATTTGAGTTCAAAGCCAGCCTGAGCATAAAAGGCCCTAAAACTATTTCTACTAAAATAAATAATGAAATAAAACAAAGCACCTGTAATCCTAGCTACTCAAGAAGCTAAGATCTGAAGATCACCATTCGAAGCCAGCCTGGGCTGAAAAATCCCCATGAGATTCTTATCTGAAATTAATGGCCAGAATATCAGAAGTGGCACTGTGACTCAAAGTGGTAGAACATTAGCCTTGAGCACAAAGAGCCTCAGGAACAGTATCCAAGCCCTGAGTTCAAGCCCCATAACCAACAAAAAAACCTAAATGATATAGAGATTCCCTTCTTGAATACTTATTTGTTAAATATGACATCTGAAATATGATGTAAAAATCCATGTTAATACATTCTTTAATAAAAAATAATAAAAAAACAAATAGACTGGAGGTATGACTCAAGTGGTAGAGCACCAGCAATGAGCAAGAAAGCCAACTGAGTTCAAGGACTTGAATTCAAGTTTCAGTACAGGCACAAAAAAAAAAAGAATTTGAAGTTTAACCTTTGTCTATAAAAACACTATTGAGTTAATTTGTTCATTGAATTGAATGGGCAGAATCATTTGTATCTCTTGATGTCTAATTTGTCAAATGTACATTGATACATACATTTAGTATACATGATAGATTCATTTAGTAATCATCTTAAGTAAGGAAATCTGTATGAAACATCAACATTACAATATTTAGTGTTTAACCAAAGAGCTGAACTGTAGCATACATGTTTCCAAGAGTTAATATTTCTTGAAGTTTCTGTCATTCTCGTGAACTAAGGCTCTTTGAAGCAGAAAAATAAATGTAAAATTCCCTAAGCAAGAAATGGAGTTGAAAAAATAACATGTATGATACTATTTTTGTAAGAAAAAATGTATATGCATGGAAAATACTAGAAATATCTACAACAAATGTTAGTTGGCAGTTATCTTTAGGTTGTGTGATTTGGGTTATTTTCTTCTTTACTTTTCTGCTTTTAAATGTTTCTTCACTAGCATATAAACTAGAAAAGAAAATGTTATTGACCACAAAGTTATGCCTGGGTTGAGCCTATCACATGTCAAATTTTCATCACCTGAATATTCTGATAACAATGTCAGTCTTTTTTTTTTTAGTCCAGGTATTAATAATACCCATAAAGCCTATCTGAATGTGCCAAAGAATTAAGACTTTATTGTTCCTAATGTGTTCACATTTCTACTTGATGTTCATGGAACACTGGGCTTGAAACTTGACAAATCCCTAGAGTTTCTGGAGGCCCAGGGTCCTTCTCAAGTCATCACCATCCAGTAACATTGTCCACATCGGCCAGGCTTGAGGGACCCTCTCACAGGGATTTCCTCCGCGTAGGAGGACATACACAGTTCTCTAGAAACCACAAACAGGGGCTTCCCTAAGTCTTTGATATGCCTGAAATGCAGTGATCTAGTCACTTCCCTAGAAGGCTGTTGTCGACATTAAACTAGACTATAGTTATGAATTGTAAAGCAGTCCCTTCATGGAGAGTGACAGCATCTGGTGCAAGGGTGTTTTCTCAATGGAAGTCTCTCTATCTGGGTACCAGTGTCTTAAATCTAAAATCCTAGCAACTTTTTAGGCTGAGATCTGAGGATCAAAATGCAAAGTCAGCCTGGGCAAACAAATTTTTGGCAGTCAACTTTACAAAATTCGTATTTATTTATTTATTTATGGTTAGTTGTAGGGCTTAAACTCAGGTCCTGGACATTGTCCCTGGGCTCTTTTTGGCTCTGAATTAGCACTCTACCATTTTGAGCCACAGCCCTACTTCCAGTTTTCTGGCCATTAATTTGGGATAAGAATCTTCTGGGAACTTTTCAGCCCACACTGGCTTCAAACTAGGATCCTCAGATCTCAGCCTCCTGAGTAGTTATGATTAGAGTTATGAGCCACCTGTGCCAAGCTATGAAACTCATATCTCCAATTAATAGCAAAAAGCTGGAAGTGAAGAGGTGACTCAAGTGGTAGATAGCAAGTCAAGAACAAATAAGAGGAGGCAGAGTACAAGGACTTCAGTTCAAGCCCTAGTACTGGCAGAACAAAAAGAGAAAAAGGTTGCTGTTGCTCTTTCCTGCATGAACCCTCTCCATAATCAATTTGATAAAGTCTTCAGTGAGACTGCCTGCTCATAGCCCAGAGCCAAACTGCAGTACAATTTTCCTTTCTATGCCATTTGGTTTAGCTTTGGAGAGCAGATCCACCAATCTACAGCAATTTGGTAATCTCAAGTGATCTCAGCCTAAACAAGACACATGAACAGGCTAATTGCAAAATCGGCCTGGCATAAGTTTGTCCACATCCTGATAGGAACTACCTGGCATTCTGGACCAGAGGAGCATCACCCCTCCTAAGCTGCCAGTGTTAGGCACAGCAGAAAGAAGATCATAATCATTGCCCCAAGATCCTCCCAAGTGCTGTATTATGTGTGAGTTTTCATTCTGTCCTGATTTGTTCACAATCAACTTGCAAGGCTGCATGAACAGACCACTTCATGAGGAGAGATTGTGAAGCCTACAGACCAATTACAGGAATCCTGTGGTATTTCCTTGGATGACTTTATGTTAAGGCTCTGGTTGCATTCTTTTTCTGGCTCAATATAAGGCTACCAAAGCATGAAGCAAGAATGATTCACCAAACAATCTTTTGCCTTTCTTTTTCTGGTGCTTCATTTAACTGATTTATGCCTCAGAGTAAAGCTATTATAATGACATTATCCTTCTAATGAGCAATGGTGCAATGCTTTCCTAATGGCCATACCCAATATTATGCAGTGTTTAAAAGCTCTCATGACTATAGGGAATACTCACTAATTTTTATATTGCAAATATTGTGGTCATATGTAAAATGAATGAGTGTAATCGTCTTGGTATTTTTTCAACTTTTAATTCTTTTAATAAATCATTGCTCCCAAAAGAAATAAGCATAGCTCATTAGCAGTGCTAATGAAAATGTCATCTTTAGTAAAACTTACCAGAATATCATTCCCTAAAGCAAAAATAATTTCAGACACTTTGCCAACTTTATTAATGAAAACCTTTGGTCTGCATTAGTAAATTGAGTATAAGACCATGGCTCTAAAAATAGTTTCACATACCTTCAGAGCTACTGAGAGATTTAAAAGAAATACATAAAACCAGTTGCTGTTGGTTTCTACTTTGCAATTCTAGCTACTCAGGAGGTTGAGATCTTAGAATCCTAGGACAAAGCCAGCCCAGGCAGAAAAGCCTGAAATTCTAATTTTTGATTAACTAGCAAAGAGCCAGAAGCAGAGCTGTGACTCAAGTGGTAGGATACTAGCCTTGGAATAAAAAGGGTAAAGGAGGGCCGGGAGTGCTTGCCCAGCATGGACAAAGACCCAGGTTCAATTTCTCGATACCACATACATAGAAAAAAGCCAGAAGTGGTGCTGAGCCTCAAGTGGTAGAGCTCTAGCATTGAGAAAGTCCAAGGACAGTGCTCAGGCCTTGAGTTCAAGCCCAGGACTGGCAAAAAAAGGGATGGGGGTAAAAGACAACATCAGGCTTTGAATTTAAGCTCCAATAATGGCACAAGAAAAGAAGAAAGAAATACATAACTGGTATGAAAACAATTTTTAGTAATAATTCTTTTTCAAGCATCATATTCATTGCTGAATGCTTCTCTTTGTTCAAGTGTAACCAAAGAAAGTGAAAATGAAGTATTTTGTCTGCTACAAATCCACACTCAGGATTTGAATTCAAATTCGTAAGATTTAAGCTATGTGGTTTCCTTCATAGACTAATCTGTCCTAGAGAAAAGCAATTTATGTTAGTATCTGCTTCAAAGTACATTCATGGGCCGAGATTTTGGCCTAGTGGTAGAGTGCTTGCCTAGCGTGCGCGAAGACCTGGGTTCAATTCCTTGGTACCACATACATAGAAAAAAGCTAGAAGTGGTGCTGAGGCTCAAGTGGTAGAGCTCTGGCCTTGAGAAAGTCCAAGGACAGTGCTCAGGCCCTGAGCTCAAGCCCATGACTGGCAAAAAAAAAAAAGTACATTCATAATCCATATTATTTAAACAAATGATGTGATGAATGAAACTTTTATTGAAGTAGCAGTCTATACAACTATTCTATTATAACTGTCATGTTTGCTCCTTTTAAGAACTTTTTCTTGCTAAGTAACAGATGAGAACAAGCAGAGGCTATCTATGTAGAACTTACAATAGTAAGTGAGAGAGCCTGTAAGGGAAAGCCTTACAGGGGAAAAATAGCCAGGTACTGTGGCTCATGTCTATAATTCTAGCTACTCCAGAGAATAGTACAGCAGGAAGATCACAGATATCAAGTGAAACCTCATTCTAATAAATAAACCAGCAAATGATGGTATATACTTCTAATTCCAGCTACATGGAAGCTATAGGAAGGAGGACTGAGGTTTAGGATAGCCTCAGGAAAAAAATGTGAGACTATCCAATAAATAAAGCAAAAAGGACTGGGCATAATGGCTCCAGTGGTAGAGTGCCTGCTTAGCAAACATTCATGTCCCAAGTTCAAAACTTAGTACTTACTACCAGAAAAGAAAAGAAAGAAAAAGAAAAAATTGGGAAGGGGAAGAGGGCAGGAAAGAATTAACAAAAGAAAAAGAAATCTGCAGGTATGCTCTGATTGGAGGTAAAATCACTAGAAACAAGGTACTTTATATGAATGATTTGGGTTGTATTCTGTCTTTCACTGGCTGGTCCCAAATTAGAACCTGACAGTCCCTTAGTGAGCAAGAGCTCCTTCTTATTTTCATTATTTTATTGTTTTATTTTATTATCATTAAGTAGTTGAATTGAAGCATATCGGTTCAATTCAACATATCAGTTTATGAGTACAGTACGTCTTGATAAATGTCATCTACCATTTTCCCTCATCTCTTCCATCAAGTCTTTGTTCCTTCTTTTCTTTAAATTGTTGGCATAATGTATAGAGGAGTTACAGTTACATTCGTCAGGTAGTAAGTGCATTACTTCTCACACATTGATACCCCCTCTCGTGTTTTTGTCCCCATTTCCCTCCACCCACCCCATTCCAATCATCTTGTTTTCACCCCTTCCCTTTCCTATGTCAAATAAACAAATAAATGTATACACAATATACCAGGTAACAAAGTCAGATACAGTAACATAAGGGCAAAAAAAGAGAAAAGAAATAACTTTGTTCCTTCTTATACAATTATTGCAGACACTGTGAATCAGTATCGGCTAGTCTTGCCTTGTCCAGCCATTGTCTGTATGTAGATTTAGTTTTTCAACATATATAGCAGCTAAGTTTTTGTTTTTGTTTTGCCAGTTTTGGGATTTGAACTCGGGGCCTGGGCACTGTCCTTGGGCTTTCTCAAGACTAGTACTCTACCACTTGAGCCACAGAACCACTGTTTTTTTCTGTGCATGTGGTACTCAGGGCTTCGTGCATGCTAGGTAAGCACTCTAGCATTAGGCCATGCTCCTAGCCCGCAGCTAGGTTTTTTTTCCATATATTTTTTTCATATATTTTTTATTGTAATTAATAGAAGGGTTACATTATATTCACCAGATAGAAGGTGCAGTACTTCACAAACATTGATACCCTTTCTCATGTCTTGGTCCCCATTTCCTTCTCCCCACTCTCGCCCCTCATCTTGTTTTCCCCCCTTCCCTCTCCTATTTCAAACAACCACATAAGCATATATACAATATATCAGATAACAAGGTAAAATATTGTAACAATATGAGATAACCAAGGGACAGCAGAAGAGATGAGAGATAACATAGTACATTAAGGACAACAATCACTCATTATATGACTTTTATTTCAATATCCTGGAGGTCTTTTCATTTAGCGTCATACTATATGGCCTTATGTATCTAGGTTTTGTTCTATTGTAAATCTCTGCTAGAAGAGCCCAAGGTTTCTACTGATTATGACAAATGAGGGAAACCATTGAGCCTATGTTCCTTTGAGTCTGGCTTACTTCACTTAATATGACTTTTTCTAAGTCTTTCCATTTCCTTACAGATGGGACAATGTCGTTCTTTCTGACGGCAGCACAGAATTCCACTGTGCATAAATACCACATCTTGTTGATCCACTCATCGACTGAGGGACATCTGGGTTAGTTCCATATCTTTGCTGTGGGAAATAGTGCTGCAATGCACATCGTTGTGCTAGTGGATTTAGTATGTCCTTGTTTGGGTAAATGCCAAGTAGTGGAATTGCTGGGTCATAGGGGAGCTCTGTTTAGTCTTTTGAGGAACTGCCATACTGCTTTCCATAGTGGTTGAACGAGTTTACACTCCCACCAACAGTGTAGTAGTGATCCCTCCTGGCCACATCCTCTCCAGCATCTGTTGTTATTAGATTTCTTGATCACAGCCATCCTAACTGGAGTAAGGTGGAATCTTAGAGTTGTTTTGATTTGCATTTCTTTTATGGCCAGAGATGTCAAGCATTTCTTCATGTATCTATAGGCCATTCCTATTTCTTCTTCAGAGAAGATTCTCTTTGGCCCATCTTTTAATGGGATGGTCATTTCTTTGGAGATTAGTTTTGGAGTGATTCAATTTTTTGAGCTGTTGATATATTTTAGATATGAAGCGTTTGTCTGTTATATGGTTAGTGAAGATCTTCTCCCACTCTGTAGCCTTTCTACTTAATTTGCTAGCTATGTCCTTTGCCATACTGAAGCTCTGCAGTCTAATGCAGTCCCACTTATTCAGACTCTCTGATTTGTTGTGTTTCTTGGTCCTTATTAAGAAGGTTTCGACCTGTGCCAAGGAGGCCTAGTGTATCTCCTATTCCTTCTTGTAAAGTTTTTCAGTGTATATACTTTTACCTCGAGGTCTTTGATCCATTTGGAGTTAATCCTGTTGCAGGGTGACAAGGAAGGATCCAACTTTAGTTTTCTGCAGGTGCTTAACCACTTCTGCCAGCACCACTTGTTGAAGAGGCTGTCTTTCTTCCATTCTATTTTTTTTGGCTCCCTTATCAAAGATTAGGTGGCCCTAGGTCTGTGGGTTAATATCTGGGTCCTCAGTTCTATTCCATTGGTCTTCAGGCCTGTTCTTGTGCCAGTACCAAGCTGTTTTGATCACTATAGCTCTGTAATAGAGTCTAAAGTTTGGTATTGAAATTCCTCCTGTGCTGTTCTTTCTTTAAAGAATTGTTTTTGCTATATGGGGTCTTTTATTATTCCATATTAAATTTTGGATTGCCTCTTCTATTTCTTTAAAGAATGGCATTGGGATATTAATGGGTATTGCGTTGAATTTGTAGATATCCCTTGGCAAGATTGCCATTTTCACGGTTAATTCTTCCAGGAGCATGGGAGGTTTTTCCATTTCCTCAGTTCTGCTTTAATTTCCTTTTTCAGGGTTTTAAAGTTTTCATCAAAAAGGTCCTTTACATTCTTAGTTAATTCCTAGATACTTTGTTTTCTTTGAGGCTATTGCAAAAGGAGTTGCTTTCCTGATTGTTGCCTCATTCCTCTCACTGTTGGCACAGAGGAAGGCAGTTGATTTTTGAGGGTTAATTTTATACCCTGCTACCTTGCCAAAGTTTTGAATCAGCTCAAGGAGCTTGGGAGTGGAGTCTATAGGATTCTTTAAATACAGAATCACATCATCTGCAAAGAGGGAAAGTTTCACTTCCTCTTTCCCTCTTTGGATCCCTATTATGCTTGCTTCTTGCCTTATTGCTCTGGGTAGGAATTCTAATACTATGTTAAAGAGGAATGGAGAGAGTGGGTATCCTTGTCTCATTCTTGATTTTAGAGGGAATGGCTTTAGCTTTTTGCCATTAAGTATGATGCTAGCTGTGGGTTTGTCATACACAGCCTTTATTACATTGAGGAATGTTCCATGGATTCCTAGTTTCTCCAGAGCTTTTAACCTAAAGGGGTGTTGGATCTTGTCAAATGCCTTTTTTGCATCTATTGAGACAATCATGTGATTCTTGTTCTTGCTCCTGTTGATGTGTTGAATTATATTAATTGACTTGCATATGTTGAACCAGCTTTACCTCCCTGTGATGAAACCTGTTTGATCATAGTGTATAATTTTTTTGATGAGCCCGCAGTTTTTTGAATGACTTTTTTTCCAAGCCCTTTGGCATTTCTGAGGGCGAAGTGATTTCTCAATTTATTAAACCTACTATTAGAGAATGTGATGACTGGCGAAGAACGGGAATAGGGAATAATTTTTTTTTTTGCCATTCCTGGGCCTTGAACTCAGGGCCTGGGCCTTGGGCTTTCTCAAGGCTAGAGCTCTACCACCACAGCACCATTTCTGGCTTTTTGATGTGTATGGGATAATGAGGAATGGAACCTAGGTCTTCATGCATGCTAGGTAAGCACTCTACCACCAGGTCAAACTTCCGGCCATAGGGAAATAAATTTTATTGGTAATTACACTTCTAAGCTTTGACAGTTGTATTTTTAAACAATAGATGGGTGTTAGTTCCCCTCCCTTTGGTTCTGGGAATGGAACCCAAGGCCTCATGCATGCTAGGCAAGTGCTTTATCACTGAACTATTCCTTCAGCCCAAATCACATGATTTTTAAATTAGTGAATTTGTTTTATGTATATACTCTGAGAAGCATCCGAGTACAAACTGAAGCATTAATGATGAATGCCAATAACAGTGATTTTTACTTGGAGTGCTTTTTTATTTCTTTTTGGAATTTGACATTTTTTTCTTTCAATCTTCTATTTGCTTCTAAGAATTTTAGGGACTCACTGATTTAGGAAGGTTCTAAAAATGCTTTAAAAAGTATTTAAAGGCTGAACCATATTCAGTCCTTTTGGAGAAAACATGACAGATTTCAAGAGAAAGTCAAAGGGAAGGGCGCTTTCTTCCAGCTGGTTCATTCTGCAGGAGAAATGACCTTAGCCACAACAGCATAAGCAGTGTGTAGCACCTCCTTCCTCCCTCCTTCTCCAACTCCCTCCTTCTTGCCCTCTCCTTCCTTCCTTACTATTCCTCTCTCATTCTGGAGAGAATCTTTAGGTTCTTTTAGCTGTTTCTTCTAGTATTTACTTCTATATTTCTAAATAGTGTGGATGACCAGTCTTTTTGTTCAGCAACTGATACAACCAAATAACTTTCTATTATATTATGTGAAGCTTTTGCTATAGTAACTGCCATTGTCCAATAATCAATGCACTCCTTTCTATTAGGAAATCAGTATTTGTTACTATATTATGTATCTATTGTCAATGAAACTGGAGTTTCAGACTCCAGGCCTAAATGTCTGGGCTTTTAAGTGTCTAATCTGGCCATTCACCCCTCTACTCGAATAGACATGGTAAGTAAGGGGCAGTCACAGGAAGACAACATTTTATCCCATCTTCAGCCAGTTTCAGGATCCGGACAGGGGTTATAGGTTTAAATAGACAAAGAACTGGGGATGTGGGGAGAGAGATATGCAGAGTTAGGCAGTCATAGTCCCAGATATGATCTAGGGGTCAGAGGTAGCAAGCAGGAGATCTGACAATCCTTAGTAAGGCCTAATTAATCACTGATGTTTGGAAGGTAGTCTAGTTCTTTCTGGATTCCAAGATGGAGTCAAAATGACCTCAGAGAGAATAACTCAGGACAAAGGACACAGATGCAATGTGGAAGCTGGAATGCCTGGTTATTATTTCAGTACATTTATGGGCCCAAGAAAGTAGTCAATGCTTTTCAGCAAAAGCAGCTTTTGAGAACCTGTTAAAGCTACATAAACCAAAACAAAAGCTTATATTTGGGGATAAATAGTATATGGTAACCATACTTTTTAATTTTTCTGGAGTTAACCCTACAACAACTCTGAAAATCTTCTCCATAAAATTATTCATATAATCAAACCTGTTAAAGTGGTTTACTTGGTCTCTCTCTCTCTCAGCTACATTGCCCCTGGAATCCTTCAACCATCTTATCCAAACTACTTTCTCTCAAAGTCCTGTTAGCCGACTAGAATCCTGAAATCGTCTGAATTCAATATCCTGGGAACTCCCTTCATCTATTCCATGTTTGATTTTCTGTTCCTTAGATTCTGTGTTCTCTTTCCTGGTTTATGCTTGATTTGCTAAAGCATTTTAATCCAGAAGCATCTTAAACATGAATTCACCTTTTCAGACACTGGTATTTCAAAAGAATTAATGTGCTTGTTACTCTAGTTCGATATATAGCCCTGGGGAAAATAATTTCTCTTTAGAATTTTCATGAATTTCTCTCCCTGTCCCCTTTTGTAAAGTTTATTGAAATATATCTTTCAACCTTCCAAATCCTCTATTGAGGGGTTTTTTGTGAGGTAGGGCAGTCCTAGGGCTTGAACTCAGGGCTTGGGCACTGTCCTTGGGCTTTCTCAAGACAGCACTCTACCACTTGGGCACCACTTCCAGCTTTTTCTGTGTATGTGCTACCAAGGAATCAAACCCAGGGCTTCATGAATGCTAGCCAAGCACTCTACCACTAGGCCTCACTGCCGGGCCCGCTATTGAGATTTTTTTGTTTTATTTTCCATTACAAAGGACTTATCCTTTCTTTTTGTTTATAGTCTCCTACTCTTCCTTCATGGATGCAATATCTTATCTCAGTATATTAATCTTTGCATAATTTGTATAATCAATATTAAAAAATGTCTACTTATAGTTTCACAATAGTGATTTCCCAGACATTTTGTGAATTTTTATTGGCATTTCCTGCTGAAAGTTGAGCTGATTAGAAACTCTGTATGCATAAAAGAAAGTCATCAACTGTTTGGCATTCTTGAAAGTAAGGTGAACATTTAAAATATATAATTTTATTATTATTATTAATGTGTTATACAAAGAGGTTATGATTTCATAAGTTAGGTAATGAACATATTTCTTTTTTGGACAATGTCACCCCTTCTTTTTCTTTCTCCCTTCCTGTCTCTGCCCAGAAGTTGCATTTAATACATAGTGTATATTGAATGCTATAACTATGTTTACCCTTCCTCCTTCCCTTTCTACAGCCCCTCCCCTTCCCTCCCAAAGGAAAAACACAAAGCAAAAATAAACAACACCACTCCCATCACCATGACCAACAACATCAACACAAAAATATATCTATTTCCTAGAATTTGTTTCTATACATAGTATTTGAAATAGTCAGAGGAGTTATACCTTTGGGTTCATCCTAGTATATGAATGCCTAGAGTCTTTTTATAGGTTATCATGTCCAGTTTAATTTTGGATCTAACTTCCATATGTGAGACAAAACATGCACCATTTGTTTCTCTGAGCTTGGCTTAGCTCACTTAACATGATTTGTTCTAGGTCCATCCATTTCCTTGCAAATAACATAATATTATTCTTTCTAATTGATATGTAAAATTCCATTGTGTGTATGTATCACATTTTTTAATTTATTCATCTATTATAGTGGGCTATTTCCTAATTTGGCTACTGTGAATAATGCAGCAATGAAATGTCTTTGCGGTATCCTGACTTACACTGTTCTGAGTAGAGGCCCAAGAGTAATATCACCTTGACACTTTTTTAAGCAACAGTCTTATTGAGATATAATCTACATGTCTTTCAATACATTAAAGTATGTCAATAACTTTTCAGCATATTCATAGATTGTGTGTCACAATTATTCATCAGAAAACCCCATTACTCCTAAGCCCTGCTCTCCACCTTCTTTAGGTCCCTCAGCTCTAGACAATGACTAATCTTATTTCTACTTCTAGATTTGTCTATATTGGGCACTTCATGTAAATGAGTTATACAATATTTGGTCTTTTGTAACTGACTTCTTTTTACATCAGATAATGTTTTCAAGGTTCATTGGTGTTGTCACATGTGTCAATATTTTAGTTCTTTGAATTGCTGAATAATATTAAATTGTATGGCCAGACCACATTCTATTATTTCTACTGACTGAAAAATACTACTATGAACATTTGTGTCCAGGTTTTCAATTCTCTTTGGTGTATCATATGATAACTGTGAGTTTAACTGAGAACTTCTTTGTTTTTCCAAAGTGAGTGCACACTTCACATCGCTACCAGCAGTGTACCAGAGTTTTGATTTCTTCACTCCTGGTTATAATAACCCATTTGTATGGTAATGACATGTATCTTCTTGCTTACAGCCATCCTAGTGGGTGTGAATTCATATCTCTTTTATGACAGACAGTTCAACTTAACTTTTGTTTGGAACTTCCCAATTACAGTATGCAGTATGTATTCACCCTTTTTTTTTTTAAGAGGATTGCATTTTTCTGTCTGAAGGATATCTGCCCAATTCCAGGTAGAGGCATTACTTCTGTTTAATGAGCAGACGTGTGTGTGTGTGTGTGTGTGTGTGTGTGTGTGTGTGTGTGTGTGTGTCTGTGTGTGTGTGTCTGTGTCTGTGTGTCTGTGTCTGTGTCTATGTCTGTGTCTGTGTCTGTGTGTCTGTGTGTGTGTACCAGCACTGGGGCTTAAACTCAGGGCCTGGAATCTGTTAGCTTTTTTACACTCAAGGATGGCACTCTACCACTTGAGCCACATCTCTATTTCTGGCTTTTTGCTACTTTGCTGCCCATTCTAAACCTTGATTCTCAAATCTCAGCCTTCTGAGTGGCTAGAGTATCATGTGTGAGTCTCCAATGTCCAGCTACTATGCTTTTTTTTTTTTTTGATGATGATGGTCTAGGGACTTGAACTTAGCTCTCTACCACATGAACCACTGCTCCACTTCCAGCTTGTGTGTGTGTGTGTGTGTGTGTGTGTGTGTGTGTGTGTGTGTGCTTAATTGGAGATAAGAGTCTCATGGACTTTGCTGCTCAGACTGGCTTTGAACTGTGATCCTCAGATCTCAGTCTTCTGAGTAGCTAGGATTGCCACTAGTGCCTGGATAATACATCATTTTTGAACATGTTTATAGTACTATAATTTACCACCACTTTTCACTGTGTTGGGTAGTTCTCAAATGTAAAGACTCTTTTGTCCTTCAGTAAATATCATTTTTGTCTTTTGGGGGAATAAGAAAAGATATCACCAGAATTTGGTGTGAACCTGAGCAACTAGCTTCTCCATACACAGGCATTTAACCATCTCCTTGTTTCAGCTTCCACTGAACCTTTCTTTGTCATACCCAATTTTCAATGGATCTAGAGCTTTATTTTGTTTAGCGTCAAGACAATCAAATGTATACTTTTAGGTTTGAACATTTAATTAAAAATATTTCAAATATAAAAGTACACAGAATAAACATAGCAGACTACTTTTTAAAACAGAGGCACCATTTCCTTTTTAGAATTTTGAGCCATAGTTGGCTGAATGCTTGATGGGGAACCTATAAATATGGAAGGTGGAATGTGCTTGCTTCAAGGAAAACAATCCTAATGTTTGTGGAATTTTCTGATGTTAGAAAACTAGGAAATGGGAGAATACATTTAGCATACTGGGTAGCCTATGTGTAGTTGTAATTGACATTCTAATTATTTAAATAGAGATTTTTAAAAAATCAGATTGGACATACTGTAAGTAGAAGATCTCTTTCCCTAAGATAGAAGGCAGAAAAACATCTCTGGAAGATATCACTAAACTGGTAGGTGAGTTTTCTCCAGATTTTGAGGATTTCTCTCATACATGCATAATTCCTCAAGGCTCCGGCCATTTTCTGATGTCATGGTCTTCCTGTTGTTTTTTTCTTTTTCTCTGTAGGTCAGCAAGTTTTTCTTTGCTCTTAGATATAAACTGAAAGATGCTTTTACTTTTTCATCAACCCACTAAATACAAGACAACATCTCAGGATTGTACAAGGAGTTGTGAAGGTATTCAAATAAGTCTCAGCTTCTTACTGCCTTTCCTCCCTATTGGCAGGAAAACAACAGATGGCACCAATTGGTTTTAAATATTTCCTTCAAAATGTAAGTCAGCAGTACTGTTTACGACAGTTTTCCAATCCCGGGAAAGCACCTCTGTAAGTGATATTGTAGGTAAACCAGAGTAGTTGGAGATCCCCAGTTGTGTGTCAATATGTCAAGCATTCTCAAATGCATGACCCAGCTTGTCTTGCTCAACACAAATCATGCTTCACTAATAAGTAGATGATCCTTAGGAATGAAAGTTAGTCCCTGACATACATGAGACCCTGAGTTTGCTCATCAACACTAACCACCATAGTTGAGTCCCTATTTGTGCCTTTCCCTGATAGACTTGTACTTCAACCTCCAGAGCAGACATATTTATATGCATCACATAATTAACATGTTGACTTGTATGTTACATATCCAACTTAAGATGGCTTGAGTCATGATTTTCCCATTTTATGATGATGTACCTTAAATGTTGAATTTTGACCTTTCCCTAGGCTAGTGATATACCCTACAAACACTTTCTTGAGATGCTGTAAAAGCTCTAAATCTACCATTCTGTCAAAAAGAATGAACTACATTACATTGTGTTGCTAACATTTCTTTGGATATAGGTATTCAGAAAAGTATGTAACATAGACTAGGCTAAGCTATGATGTTCAGTAGGTTAAATGTATAGGATGTACTTTGGGACAGTTTTGATACACAAAGGATTTACCATGATATAACCCTATCATAAGGCAAGAAAACTCCCTCCCCTCCCCTTCCGTTTGTGTGTGTGTGTGTGTGTGTAATTCTCCCCTACTTACAGTTTGTATTTCACCATTCTCCATCTGCTTTCTATCTTGTTGGGGTTTATTAAAGATTTTTTGCTAGTCCTGGGGCTAGAACTCAGGGCCTGAACATTATCCTTTGGCTTTCTCAAGGATAGTGCTCTACCACTTGAGCCACAGCACCACTTTCGGCTTTTACTGTGTATGTACCAAGGAATTGAACCTGGGGCTTTGTGCATGCTAGGCAAGCTCTCTACCACTAGGCCATACTCCCATTGCAAAATTCTTATTTTTATTGATGGAGGAATGCATTTGTTCTTCTAATATTTTGAAAGTGATTTTTCTGGGAGGAAAAAAAAAGAATAGCTACAGCTTTATTCTGCTTCGACTAAACTTGTTATATCAGTATTTCATATTAAATGTTTGCTTCTCTCATTTTCTAATTTCTGTATTCACCTGTATAAGCAATTGGCAACACCCTTTTTTAATTGTTGATTTGTAGTTATTTCTCCACTCTCTTCAGAGTTAACTTTATTCATGGAGTAATTTGCAATTTGAAGTAATACCCAACTTCTGGATATTTTCAGTTTTTGAAAGCACATTTGAATTGGGTGGAAAAAAAATTGTGGGCCATGGGCCTTGAATTCTGGGCCTGGTCTCTGTTCCTGAGCTCTTCAGCTCAAGGATAGCGCTCGACCACTTGAGTTCACAGCACCACTTCTGGTTTTCTGCTTGTTTACTTGGAGATAGGAGTATCACAGACTTCTGTGTATGAACTGGCTTTGCACAGCCATCCTCAGATCTCAGTCTCCAGAGTAGCTAGGCTTGCAGGTGTGAGCCACCAGCACCCTGCTTGAATTGGAGAGATTTTTTTAAAGTATTATTTTGAAAGTTATTTGGAAAAGTTTCTTCAGCTATAGTCAAACCTGTTGATAAAAGGTAAGATATTTTAAGTATGACTATTTAATCCCAGTTGATAAAATTATCTTGGGAAGAAATTAATTGAGTCCAAAGGAAATGTAAATAAAGAGTAAGATTTCAATGATTTTTTTGTCTTTCTTGTTTTTGCTGTGAATGTAAAATAAACAAGAAAAACAAGGTTACACACTACAAGGAACAGGAAAATTATAGCTCTAGTGTCACTTCCCCAAATGAAAAGACAAAGGTCTGTTTTTTGAAAGGCTATGGCAGATTCATATCCTGAAAGTAATTGGTCACTTGACTCAATCCACGTCCAATTACTATACATCTCTTAACTTCTTCTTTGCTTAGAAGAATTCTGTGAGGCCAAATCTCAGAAATGGAATACCGATTTCTTAAAATCCTAATAGCACCTTTTCAAATTCCAATTCAGTTATCCACTTAGAAAAGGAGCATCTTAATACCTGGGGCCTTCTTTGAACAGATGCTGGTAATCCTCCTGGCAGGAGGTGGTAGTGAGGAGCCTTTACTGTAATCCTCAAGACTTCAATATGAGACGCTGTGATTTGGTCAATACCATGAGTTCTTCAAAAGCAAAAAGACAATCTTGATTACATGTTCCTTTAGTAAAATTACTAATTCTCCCTCCCCTTACACTACTCTCTGTAAGAAAATGGATTATTGCCAAAGTATGAAATAATTTTCCACTGTCTGGGATAATGCTTTCAATTGTGTGCTGACACCATCTGGGAATTCTATCCATCAAATAAGGAGATGGCACTCTATGGTGTCTAGTCTGTATCTCATGCATCTTTAAAACTTCTCATTCATACTCAAGACTGATTGGTAGGGTAAAGAAAGGAGAGAAGGAAGTTTTGGGGTGCTTTTTATTTCATTCTATTCTTTTAGCTTACATTTAGTTACACAGAGATGAATTTCGTTGTAATATCTCCATACATGTTCATACTGCCTGCCAATCTCATCCCTACAGGATGTTTTAAATACACCCTGTGGTTGGAGGGAACTCAAAACAATAACAAAGAAAACCAGGTGACCTCGTTATAACATAAAACCAGGATATGGATATTTATTTGGGGGGCAGGGCAAATTCTGATTTCCATCATCGTCTCCACTGTCATAGGTATTCAAATAAATGATAAATACAGAAACTAGCCCTTTTCTTGTGCATTACTTTGTCTGAATCTCTCTTCTCTCAGTCTTTCTCTAGGTCTTGTACACCCCTGCCTTTATATACACACATACACACATTTTTATTTATTATTATTATTTTTTTTAGTTTTGGTGTCTTGCACTATTATTTCTTTCTTCCTTAGTGTCTACCTCTAAGAAGCTGAAAATTATCCTCAGTTTATTCATAGGTTCCTTACTACTAAAATGAATTAAATTTGTATTTAAACATTATGCAAAAGGCGATACAAGTAGAAGTAGGGTATACAAGTTTATATGGAAGGCAGTTATTCATCCAACATCAGCTTAGGAATTCACCATTATAGCATAGAAATGTGGTGATCCTCCACTAAAAAGCATGTGTTCAATACCTACTTGGTAATAATAGAGATGGGCAACTGCCCATATGAATTAGTTTCGACCTGTCATTTACTCTGATAAGAATTATGCATGAGAAAGAAGTCAGTGTTGGTATCACCTAAACTGGGTAAACTGGATTCTTGATGTAGAGAAATGATACTAACAGCAGGGACTATTTGGCATAATGTTCTTAGATCTACCATTCTTCAACAAGGAAGCCCTTAGGGCTTCAATCAACTTCTTCCTGATAAGAAACTCCCAGCACCTTTGGGAATTTTTGAGACTTCTGACAAATTATGTTAAGGAAGAACTTCCTGCATGTCTATAATTTTCATCCACTGGTGGTAATTCTGTTCCCTGAATAGACAAAGTGAGCCTTCTTTGAAGATTAAAGCCAAACTCCCAGGAGTTTTCTCTTCCCTGCAAAAATGGTCCTGGAGTCTAGGATGTTTCATATAGTTGACTGCTCCAATTATTCTCTTCTTTCCAGATCTTAGTGTGTCTAGATCACTTTTAAAATGTTCTGCCAGGAACATGATTTTCATCATTTTTGACTGTTTTCATCATTTTTGACTGTTTCTCTTCTTGCGGTCTAAACTGGCATAACCTTTCTCTTTATTATGTGTGCATACAGGTACTGGGGCTTGAACTCAGGACCTTGCATTCTTACTTGGCTTTTTCCACTCACAGCTGGCATCATTTATCACTTGAGCCATATTCCCACTTCCACTTTTTAGTTACAGATAAGAGTCTCATAGATTGGCATAGCTTTTTATTATTATTATTACATCCTTCCTTTTTAAGGATTCTGCTTGACTAAGAGTTCAAGATTCAGTACAGTCTGATAGGATCTGGACATCTTAACAGTTGACCAGCCAAGAGCCCAGGAGGACATACGGGAAAAGACAATGGCAGAAATGTGAAGCTACAGGGGCAGCTTGGATAACTTTGAAAGTTGGTTGGGAAGTCTGAAACTATGAGACAATATTGAGATCAGATCTTTGGCATCTCAATCAAAGAATGGGAGATTTGAGACTTTTCCCTGTGATTCTAAAGCCTGGATTTGCAAAGTTGTGTGAATAACTTTAACTACTAGTATCTTCTTGTAGAAGTAGCTTCTATTCGAATGTGTGTATGTATGTATGCAACGACACATTTATATATATATATGTGTATATATATATATATTTTTTTTTTTTTGTCAGTGGTGGGGCTTGAACCTGGGTGCTGGAGTCTGGGTGCTGTCCCTGAGCTCTTTAGTTTACAGCTAGTGCTCTACCACTTGAGCCACAGCGCTATTTCCAGTTTTCTGGTGTTTAATTAGAGATAAGAATCTCACAGACTTTTTGTGCCTGGGCTGGCTTTGAATCATGATCCTCAGATCTCAGCCTCATGAGTAGCCAAGATTATAGGCATGAGCCACCAGCACTTGGCTTGTTAGCCACTGATACTTTTTGCAGAGGTTGGTAAGGTAATCAGATCTTGTATTGGGTCCTATTACATTTGGCTACATAAAATTATAAGACTTTCAGAAAATAAAGTTATTTGAAAAAAATACAAATTTCATTGCTTGTATGTTATGAAATGGTAGTCATCCAAGATGGTCCTCAATGATTTTTACCTTCTCTTATTCACATCCTTGAATACTCTCCTATGGGAGATGTTTAGGTCAGGAGAGTAGAGCCCTTGTAAGCGCAATTGTTGCCCTTATAAAAGAGGCCTAAAGGGCTGGGAGTTTGGCCTAGTGATAGAGTGCTTGCCTAGCATGCACAAAGACCCAGGTTCAATTCCTTGGTACCACATACACAGAAAATGCCACAAGGGGTGCTGTGGTTCAAGTGGTAGAGCTCTAGTCTTGAGATAATCCAAGGACAGTGCTTAGGCCCTGAGCCCAGAACTAGGACTGCCAAAAAAAAAAAAAAAGGCCTAAAGTGGGAGAAAAATGAGGAAGGGCAAAACAATGTTCGACAAGAAATGTACTCATTACCTTACATATGTAACTATAATCCCTCTGTACAACACTTGGACAGTAAAATTTAAATGATAAAGAGGACAAAAGAAAATTCTTTTCCTGTATGAAGATGCAAGAAAATTACCATTTATAAGGACCAGGGCTCTTACTACATAGGAAATTTGCTGGTTTGACTTTCTAAACTTCTAAACTGTGAGCAATAAGCCTCTTCTTTAAAAAAAATTTTTTTTGCCAGTCCTGGCTTGAACTCAGGGCCTGAGCACTGTCCTTGGGCTTTCTCAAGGTTAGAGCTCTACCACTTTAGCCACAGAACCACATCCAGCTTTTTTTCTATATATGTGGTACTGAGGAATCAAACCAGGGTCTTCACGCATGCTAGGCAAGCACTTTACCACTAGGCTAAACTCAGACCTCCAATAAGTCTCTTCTTTTATAGTAACTGAAATGAACCAAGATATTGTATTACTTCTGAGACTAGGTCATGAAAGATATCATGTTCTCCTTGCCCTCTTGGATCACTTGCTCTGGGGGAAAGACACTCAGCCTTACAGAGGGTCTTCCTGGTGAGAAACTGAGATCACTCATCAATATCAAGCACTGGTTTACTATTCAGGGGATAAGCCATATTGAATGTGCCTCCCATCATCCTACATAAGCTTTCTGAAGACTGTAACCCTCATAGACAGCTTAGCCGTAACTTCATAAGATCCCGAGAGGCACACAACTACTCTACTTCTGATTTCATGGTCCATAGAAAAATGTTTTTTAAGTCACTCAGCCGCTATGTTTTAAGCTCCTAAGCTTTGAGGAATTTCTCATGCACCTACAAATAACTAATGCCGATGGACAGAAATGGAGAACAAATAGAAAATCCTTTCATACTATGCTTGGAACCAGTCCTGGCTATTGAAGGCAGAATACTGGGTTCAATCCTGTTTTGACATTACTGGCAACTAAATAGGGTTTTCACAGTGGCTAAAAGGGCACATATCTTCCTTTTTTCTCCTTTTGTTTTTTTCTTTAGGGGACAATTAAGACAACACTGGTAATTCCTGGGAAAAGCTCATTGGTTTTAATCTATAAGCTATGATACCTTGGGTACTGAGAGAGAGCAGAGCTTGGATCTTATTTATTTCTATCCCAGTTGCCTAACAAGTGACTTCAAGGGAAAGGCTTCCCCACTCCAGAGTTCTAAAGCTTTTTTGGCTGGGAGTAGGGCCTAGTGGCAGAGTGTCTTGCATGCAGGAGGCCCTGGGTTCAATTCCTCCGTATCACACACACACACAGAAAAAGCCGGAAGTGGCACTGTGGTTCAAGTGGTAGAGTACTACCCTTGAGAATGCCCAAGGACAGTGTGCGGCCTGAGTTCAAGCCCCAGGACTGGCAATTAAAGACTCATCTTTGGAACCATTCCATTGGCAGTTCACCCATTAAGTCCGGAAAATAATATAATGAATGAATACTATCAGACATTATCACTATTAATAATCCCCATCCCTTTATTAAAGACCTTTTAGGAGTATATCCCATTGGACTCTCCTGTCCATTTCCTCTATGAAATGTTGCTTTAACTGTTGCTCAAGATACTAGCACGTTTGACCTCGCAAAGTAAAAAAAAAAAAAAAAAAAATACCTGCTGCCAGTATCCCAGAACACCAGTATCAGGTTGTACAAAAACATCGTGGAAGGAGCCCGGGGCTGGAGCTTAAGGAGAGGCGTGGGCTACTCTGTCTAGCTTATATGGCCTTGGGGAAGTTCTTTTCCCTTAATGGACCTCAGTTTCTTCCAACTAAGTATGGGTCTACGTGAGCTCTTAAATTTGGGGATTTGTGAAATGTAATCCAAAAGTGAAACCCAGCAGTCAGCTTAACTTAAAAAAGTAATGTACAGAGGGGTTACAGTTGCATTACTTCTCGCACGTGGAAACCCCTTCTCGTGTTTTTGTTCAGCTTAACTCGTGAGTGGCTGTCCCGGTACCGCGCGGGGCTCCTCCTCCCCCTCTTCATTCCCCCCGGACCTGTGGGCACTGAAAGGCTGCCGGGTGTATCAGAAGGTCTGGACAAATGCTAACCCGGGTTTCCGGTTGGGTCACTACCTCGGGGTGACCTTTGGGCCAACTTTTCTCCAGGATCTCACAGCAGGGAAGGGAAGTCCTCGCCCGTGAGACGTGGGAAGAGCTGGGCAGTGATCTGGGTGGCTTTCCGAGAGTCCCCTCCGGCAGGCACAGTGCAGAACCAGTCACGGCCAACCGGTCAGGCTGAGCTGCCAGACTTTTCCGCCCGCCCGCCCGGCGCGGAGCGGGCCGAAAGCCGCTCGGTGTCCACGGGGCGGCCACAGGTGAGCTCTTCAAGGGGCCGGCAGACGGGGGTAAGCCCCGAGAAGATGGACAAATGAAACCACAGACCCTGTCTCCCCGCCCTTGACCGCACTCATATTTGGTATTAACCACTAAGACCTAAAAATAAAGTCCCCTGAAATCTTCACACTGTTATCCGATTCGTCTCCGTGTTTTACAGCCCCTCGCTTAAGGAAACCTTTCGCTGAGAGGTGAAGGGCAACGACGAAAAGTCAGAACAAAGTAGAAGGCAACGTAGATCCCCCCCCTCCCCGCCCCCCCAAAGTCCCGCCCTCCTCCGCCCCCGAACGTGGGTGGTGCAGTTAATGCTGCAAGTCCGCTTTTCCCCTTTGGGGGCCTGTCCCCGGGGACGCGGGACGGCCGTGCCTGCCTGGAAGTTGGAGCCGGCACGTGGTCAGCGGGGCAGAGAGTCGGAGCGCTGGTAGGTGAGACCGCGTCTCTCTTCCCACACTCCGCCCCGGCGGGGCCTCCCGGCCGCAGCCACTCCGGACCACCTGTAGAGTCCGTCAACTCCTTTGTTTGCAGAGCCACCGGGGAGGCCGCGCCTGTAAGACAGGCGCTTCCCCGAAGATCCCCGGCCAGTGCCCCGCGCAGCTCCCCGGCACTGCTCGCGTCCCCCACCCCGGTACAGCCCAAAGGTAGCTGTGCCGCGAGCCCCGGCCTCGGTGCGAGCCGCCTCCTCACTTCTGATTGGCTGGGAGCGCGGGGAAGGCGGTCACGTGGGAGCGCGGCAACCCAGCTCGGGGCCGCCATCTTGGCGGAAAGTTTGGGGGGGGGAGAGCGGCCGGGGGGCGCGGAAAGAGGCGAGGTTCCGGGGGTGGGGCGGCCCAGAGGCGAGTGGGCGAGCGGGCGAGCGCGTTTACGGGCCGCGCGTCCCGAGGTGCCGGGAGCGGCCGTGGGGGTGCGGCCGCCGAGGACAGCTCCTCCCCTCCCATCCCCTCACCCCCTCCGCCGAGCTCCTCCGGCCCGGGGCGGGGCGGGGTACGTGGAACTGGGCCGGGCGGGGGAGCTGCTCCGAGTCCGGCCGGAGAGCACCCCGGCGCCGGCCGCTCGCGGGAACTTGGTGGCGGCGCCGCAGGTGTGGGGGCCCGCGAAGGTGTGCATGTGGGGCGCGAGGGCGTCGCGGAGAGCGGCCGCTGTCCTGTCCGGTGCCCGCTGGCTGAGCCGAGCTCCGAGAAAGGCAAGCGAGGGGAGGGGGCCGGAGCGGAGCGGGGCGGGGCGGGGGCACCAGCCGGGCGATCCCCGCCGCGCGCCCCGCCGCCGCCTCGGGGACGGGGGTCCGAGTGCCCGCGCTCTCCCCGGAGTGGGCGGGGGTGTGGTGGCCCCGCTCCCCGGCTCGTGTGTGCCGTCCGGGGAAGGGGAAGCCTTCGACGGCGGGGACTGTGTGCTCCGGGAGGAGGGACCCCACCTCGGGGGAGCTGGGTGGGATTCGGGGTGGGCTGACATGGCCGAGGGGTGAAGGCTGTTCCTGTACTTAGGAAAACTTGGGAACGTGGGCATCTCTGTTCCACTCTTAGAAAATGAATCTTGATCTTTTGCTGTGTGTGTTTCTGTGTTTTGTTTGTTTGTTTGTTTTTTAAAGGTGTGTGCTCGCTTCCTGATTCTGGAGAAAAATGCCGGTCCGGAAGCAAGGTGAGAATTTATTTCGGAACTCTCTTGGGAATGTCACTTGCTTTCCCCATGACAGTTTTGTGATTGCTTCTTAAGAAAAAAAAAAGTGTCACTTTAAAGAAACAGCAGTGTTCTACCTTTATTGCTTTAGGGACTCAGCCTCACATTTGGGAAGATGGGAACACCAAAATGTTTGTTAAACTTACTTTATGTGGTCCCTTTCATGATTAGAAAAGGTGTGAAGCTACCCCACCATGTCTTTTTAAAAACAACGAATTGGTGTTTTAGTATTTCGTTTTTAAATTTTATTGTCAAGGTGGTATACAGAGGGGCTGTATTTACGTACATAAATAGTACATTTCTTGTCGAACACTGTTACCCCTCCCTCATTTTTCTCCCACTTTTTTAGTACTTCATTTTATCACTCTTACTAAACCCTACTGTGTGGGTGACTGTGAGATACTGAGAAGTAATGTTTTGAAACTCTGAAAATTTAGATTATATTGACAAATTGTAAATGATCCGCTTTTGTTGTCTATCAAGTAGTCTGAAACAAAGTTTCAAATTCTTTGATTAAGGACACTTTGACCATTGTACAGTGTTAGTGTACATTATTACAAACTGCTGACATTCTTGATTGTTGCTTTTCTGGTGGGATAAATGTTTAAAACTTTTCTTGGTCATTTTAGGGAATTTGTTTACATCAATTGTTCACTTAGAGGATTTGAGGAACTGTTTACATGTCTTGTTGGAAATATTTATGTGTATGTTTGTCTGTAATAACATTGAACTTTTCTTTTCAGATACCCAGAGAGCCTTGCACCTGTTGGAAGAATATCGCTCCAAACTAAGTCAAACTGAAGATAGACAGCTCAGAAGTTCCATTGAACGGGTTATTAACATATTTCAGAGCAACCTCTTTCAGGCTTTAATAGGTAGGAATCACAACTTTATGGCCACTGTATGTTAACTAGGCTTAGCTTCTCTGAATTCAGTGATGTATGAGTGAACATCTTCAGACAATGAGTTGTGGTTTTCATAGTACCTTTCTGAAAATAGCCAAAAAAAAAAAAGTAAGTAGGATTATTTCAGTGTTTTTTGGGGATGGGGTGGGGTGGGGAGTCAGTCGTGTGGCCAGAACTGTGAATCTGGGTGCTGACCCTGAACTCTTCAGCTCTAGGCTAGCATTCAACTACTTAAGCTACAGCACCACTTCCGCTTTTCTGTGGTTAATCGAAGATAAGAGTGTTATGGATTTTAGTGCCCAAGCTGGTTTTGAACCCTGTTCCTCAGAACTCAGCCTCCTGAGTAGCTAGGATTACAGGTGTGATTCACTGGTGCATGGCTTATTTCAGTGTTTTTTAAGGGCGGTGTTTCATATATTAGAATTAACTACTAAAACATGGGGAAGTTCCAGAAATATTTCAGGACCAGAAAGGTAATAACTAAATTATTGTTGTCTTATTTCTGTATTTGACTAGAGTCCTTGAAACTGTAGGGTTCTACTGTATTTAAGAACACTCATTCTTTATTATAGACCTCTGTTAAATTGGGTATTTGTGGAACTTGTGAACTTTAGACTTGAAAATTAAGTGTAGTATTGTTTATTAACATTATTTTGCAAAAAGTAAGCTTTAAACAGTGTTACTTGTAACTTACATTTGAGGAGGTGAGTTCATTTAAAAGGAGAGTTGGACAGTGAATGATCATCTTTCCTGAATTCAGTTTTTAACCATGTCAAATAATTTTAGGTCATTATGTTAACTATATAATGGGAGAGTGAAATGAAATAATAGGTTTTTAAGCCTTTTCCCCACCAGATAGTTAAAGTAGTAAAGTAAAATCTTGTCTGTTTTGTACATAATCCCCAATATATAATGCAAGGTGATTTATCTGTCTGTCTCACATACTTCTCAGAAGATTTCTTCTTTGTGTGTGTGTGTGTGTGTGTGTGTGTGTGTGTGTGTGTGTGTTTTTGTTTTTTTTTGTTTTTTTTTTTTGCCAGTCCTGGGCTTAAGCTCAGGGCCAGAGGACTGTCCTTGGATTTTTCTCAGGGCTAGAACTCTACCACTTGAGCCTCAGCACCACTTCTGGCTTTTTCTAAGTATGTGGTACCAAGGAATCGAATCTGGGTCTTTGTGCATGCTAGGCAAGCACTCTACCACCAGGCCAAACTCCAGGCCTTCTTCTTTGTGTTTTGAGATAGCCTCATTCTTCAGTATTTTGTCCATAATCCCCAATGTATAATGCAAGGTAACTTGTCTCTGGTCTCTCACATATCAAAGTTTTTTCTTTGTGTTTCAAAACAGCCTCATTTTATAGGGTAGGCTGCTCTCTTCCTGCTTTGACATCTCAAATGTTGGTATTACAGGTAGGTGCCACCACATGTGGCTAAGATCTTTCTCTCCTTTGCCTTGTTTCTGAAATAGCATTACAGTGTACTTTAAGCCCATAAATTAAGTTAGAAACCAGTCCATGTGTCTAATATATACTGAAAAGTGCTGGATTTGGGCCAGGAGTGTGGACTAGTGGTAGAGTGCTTGCCTAGCATTCATGAAACCTTGGGTTCGAGTCCTTGGTACCATATACACATAAAAAGCTGGAAGTGGTGCTATGGCTCAAGTGGTACAGTGCTAGCCTTGAGAAAGCCCAAAGACAATGCTCAGGCCCTGAATTCAAGCAAAAAAGTAAATTAAAAATAAATTAAAAAATCATGGATTTGGGGCCGGAGTTTGGCCTAGTAGAAGAGTGCTTGCCTAGCATGCATGAAAACCCAGTTCGTTTCCTCAGTACCACATACATAGAAAAAAGCTGGAAGTGGTGCTGTGGCTCAAGTGGTAGAGCGCCAGCCTTGAGGAAAAACCCAAGGACAGTGCTGAGGCCCTGAGTTCAATCCTCAGGACTGGCCCCCCCCAAAATCCAAAAAACATGAATTTGTCAAACCGATGAGACTTTACTGTGCTGGAACTTTTGACTACTAGATTAAAACATCTTAATTTCATTATTTGAAAGGTGATTAAGTTATTGACTTCTAAACTTTAGAAATCATTTGTTTAAGTTAAATTAATTTGTTACTTGTAACGTGTAGTATTTTTGTACCTGTGTCAGCATTGCTTATTTATTGATTTTTTTAAAAATTGAATTTGTATTGACTATTTTCATGTGTTTGGAAAAATAGTTTATGTGGGTTTGTTCATGTTTTTGTGTTATAGAAATACTGATTCTACCTCTGGGCTCTAGTTGATATGTTATATAGATTAGATTTCTGCTATCTTGGGTTTTATTCAGAGGGACAAACATGTAAATATATCTGTTCTAGTGTACGAATTTTTTATTGTAATTAATAGAAGGGTTACATTATATTCACCAGATAGAAGGTACATTTTTAAACAGTCATTGCTACCCCTTCTCATGTTTTTGTCCCCATTTCCCTCCTCCACGCCCTCCCCTCATCTTGTTTTTCCCCCCTTCCCTAGCCCATTTCAAATAAATAAACATATGTACAATATATCAGATAACAAGGTAAGATGAGAAATAACATAGTACATGAAGAACAACAGTTACACCTTATATGGCTCATGTATCTATATCTTGGAGGGCGTTTCCTTTAGCCTCATCCTATATGGCCTTATATATCTAGGTTTTGCCCTATTGTAAACCTCTGCTAGGAGAGTCCAAGATTTATACTAATTATGACAAATGAGGGAAACCATTGAGCCTGTGTTCCTTTGAGTCTGGCTTACTTCACTTAATATGACTTTTTCTAAGTCTTTCCATTTCCTTATAGATGGGACAATGTTGTTCTTTCTGACGGCAGCACAGAATTCCGTTGTGTATAAATACCACATCTTGTTGATCCAATCATCAACTGGGGGGCATCTGGGTTAGTTCCATATCTTTGCTATGGGAAATAGTGCTGCAATGAACATGATTGTGCTAGTGGATTTAGTATGTCCTTGTTTGGGTAAATGCCAAGTAGTGGAATTGCTGGGTCATAGGGGAGCTCTATGTTTAGTCTTTTGAGGAATTGTCATACAGCTTTCCATAGTGGTTGAACAAATTTACACTCCCACCAACAATGTAGTAGTGATCCCTCCTGGCCACATCCCCTCCAGCATCTGTTGTTATTAGATTTCTTGATCATGGCCATTCTAACTGGGGTGAGGTGGAATCTCAGAGTTGTTTTGCATTTTTTTTTTTATGGCCAGAGATGTTGAGCATTTCTTCATGTGTCTATAAGCCATTCTTATTTCCTCTTCAGAGAAGACTCTTTAAGTCCTGGGCTTGAACTCAGGGCCTGAGCACCGTCCTTGGACTTTCTCAAGGCTAGAGCTCTACCACTTGAGCCTCAGCACCACTTCCACCATTTTTCTATGTATGTGGTACTGAAGAATCGAACCCAGGTCTTTGTACATGCTAGGCAAGCATTCTACCACTAGGCCAAACTCCTGACCCCTGATATATAATTTTTAAACATTTTAATGTGTCTAAATTTGAGGGGCATCTTTTTTTTTTTTTACAGTTTTTTTCTTGCCAGTCATGGAGCTTGGACTCAGGGCCTGACCTCTGTCCTTGAGCTTTCTCAAAGCTAGAGCTCTACCACTTGAGCCACAGAACCACTTCTGGCTTTTTCTATGTATGTGGTACTGAGGAATCAAACCCAGGTTTTCGTGCATGCTAGCCAAGCACTCTACCAGTAGGCCAAACTCCTGGCCTTGAGAGGCATCTTGTAAGTGGAAGATACACTGTGTGTGTGTGTGTGTGTGTGTGTGTGTCTGTGTGTCTGTGTGTGTGTGGTGTGTGTGTGTGTGTGTGTGTGTGTGTGTGTGTGTGTGTTTCTCTGTGCCAGTACTGGCTTGAACTCAAGGCCACTTGCTCTAGCTCAGCTTTCTTCCTCACAACTGGTGCTTTACCATTTGAGCAACACCTCTAGTCTAGCATTTTGCTATTTAAGTGGAGATGGAGTCTTGAGGACTTTGTTGCCCAGGGTGGCCTTCATCCTCCATGTCTCAGTAGCTAAAATTTATAGATAAAAGCTAACACCACCCCTGACACTCTAGCACACCAGCATCTTTTGTAGCTAGGATTTATAGACATGAGCCACCAGCACCTCTGGCATATTTTTCTTTTTTTGGCTGAACATTTTTTTATTAGCTTATATTAGTTGTAAAAAAAGAGGCTATGTTGAGCATATTTATCTGTATTTTGATCAGACATACCCATCTCTCACCTTTCATTCCCCTGACCCTCCTGTGCCTTACTGTTCAATTTTTTAAATTTAATTTTATATTTTTTTAAGACAGTCTCACCATTTAGTCCATGCTGGCCACAAATCCAAGATTCTTCGGCTCCAGTTTTCCAAGTGCTAAGAATACAGCCAAGAGCTATCATGTCTGATGGATGTATCATTTTGAATTGCTTGTGCTTTTTTGAACACCAGGAAACATGAAATAATGATGCAATTTATAATTGGTAATCCTTTTTGGTTTAGGAAAATACAGAAATTATTCTAGTTCTGATACTTAGTAGTATCCTTGAATACTGTCTCAGATTTAAAATTTATTGAAAGTACTATAGCTTTTTTCTTCTTTTTGTTTTGAATTTCAGCCAAGGTGTTTCTTTAAAGCTGAATATATATAGTTATGTTTTAAAAATTTATGAGCTTCACATTTGTTTATTCCCAAAGTATATCTAGTAATTATTTTTTAAATGAAAGAGATAAATCTTTGTTTTTATTCTCTGAGTTTAATATGAGTAGTTTGGCAGCTTTTGATTTCATATTCCCAATTTCTGTACTTACGTTTGAACATTTGGTGAATAAGGTAGATTGCATATGATTTGATTCTAGCCAGAGCCCAGGTGTTCTGATCCACAATAGTTTTAAGTCATTTCCTGATTTTAAAGGTGTCTAGGATTCAGAGTGACCTTGAATCCTTAGAGATTTCATACAAATTTGTACCCCTGCAGTTATTTCTTGTAGAATCAGAAAACACACCTGTTTTTCTTGTGTACAGGATTCTGTGAAGGTATCTTTATTAGGTGATGATTTCATCTCTTAGATATACACATTTTTGCTTCTTGTTATTTGAAGTGCCTCAATCCTAGTTTTTCTATTTTAATTTATCAAGCATCCTGCTAACTTGTACCCAGCTTATACAACTGGAGAATCAAATATTCATGTTAGTAACTATTGTCGGATTAAGGACAAAATTATCAGAATAATACTCATTAAAATGGCTATCATCAAACAGAAAACTGAAAACAGCAAGTATTAACAAGGATCTAGAGAAGAAATTAGAGCCCTAATACACTACTGGTAAAAGTAATTTGAACAAGGAAAAGATACCAGAACGTGGATTAGACTTATAGCTAAAACTTTGCAATTGAAAAAAGTTTATTAACTTCCCACTTGTGGTTTTGATTTAATTAGATTGAATTATTAACTTACTAATAGTTTAGCTTACTATATCTCTGCAAGTGTTTGGATTATGCTGGCTCTGGCTGAATTCTCTAAGAACTGAGAATTCGCTGTAAAAATATTTCTTCTAAGTCATTTTATCTGTGCAGGGCAAAAGATTTCCTCAGCATATTCTTGCTTTGTCTTTTATGACATTAACTATTTTGAAATACAGTTCACAGTTGTGATTTAGTATGAAATCTTCTGTTTCAAGTTTGTCAGATATTTGCTTATGGTTAGTTTAGGTTTTGTAGCATGGTTTAAATTGAGTAGGTCACTTACCTAGCCAGTGCTAGGTCCTGGGTTCAAACCCTAGATCCACAAAACAGATTTTGTATTCTAGGTTTAGGCATTTATATATCCAGATGTACATAATGTTATCTTCCATGGTGATGTTAATTTTTTTTTTTTCTGGTCAGTTGTGGGGCTTAATCTTTAGGTCTGGGCATTTGTCCCTGAGCTCTTCAGCTCAAGGCTAACACTCTAACACTTGAGCCACAGCACTACTTCCAGTTTTTTGGTGGTTTAATTGGAGATAAGAGTCTCATGGGCTTTTATGCTCTAGTTGGCTTTGAACCACGATCCTCAGATATCAGTGTCCTGAGTAGCTAGAATTACAGGAGTGACCCACCAGTGCCTTGTGGTAATGCTAATTTTGATTTTGATTATCCAGTGTGTGTGTGTGTGTGTGTGTGTGTGTGTGTGTGTGTGTGTATTGCTTTTCACCTTTGAATCTTACAGACAAATCTGGGGGAGACATTTTAACACCATATATATTATATCTATATATACACACACACATACACACACACACATATATTTAACAAATTTTCACTTTACCCAGCATCTATTGATGATTCTTGCTTGAAGCAGTGAAGCAGGTTTTTATTAATTTATGTAATTGTTGGTCTTGAGGCTTGAACTCAGGTCCTGGCTACTATCCATGAGCTTTATTTGCTTAGATCTAGTTCTCTACCACCCAAGCCACAGTTTCCCTTCTGGCTTTTTGGTAGTTAATTGGAGATAAGAGTTTCATAGGCTTTCCTGCTTGAGCTGGCTTGAACTGAGATCCTCAGCTCTCAGCTTCCTGAGTAGCTAGAATTGAAGTGTGAGCTATTCATGCCTGGCTTAAAGCAATTCTTACTGGGATTGTTGAAGTCAGAGTTTGCTAACAACACCATTCTTGCCCATTTCTCATTTGGTATTTTACTGTGATTAAGCCTTCTGTCTGTCAGAAATTGAAAGATTTTTTAAAAAATGGTTTATCATTTTTTTTCTTAAACCATTCTAATGATTCTGGTACTTGGATTGTTTCAGATTTAGCCAGTGGAGATCCTCTGAACATTTCATTACATCTTGACTTAACAAGATGTTCCAGGTTTACTTTGTTCTTATTCTGCCCAAGCCCATTCTCAGACACATTCTGGTTCTTTCATGTACATACATTGTTTTAAAGAGTGTTAATGGGAGTACTATGTGACTAGTGAGTCAGAGTGTGTCTGGAGTGTTTAAATAACTTATTTTTGCACACAGTTTTGATATCTTCCCTGTTTATAGTTTATGAAATACAGATTGCAATACTTCAATTTTGTAGGCTATTCTTTTTAGGAATCAAAAATGGCTTTAAAATATATATTGGTTTAGAAGGAAGCTAAATACCTGTGCTTGAGTATATTTAAATGTTAGGATGTATTTTGGTGCATACAGTCATTGTATTTCCTTGTAATCCATGAAGTGATATAGTTGTTTTTCCCTCAGAAACAGCAGGGTTATGCTTGAGAACTGATGTTCAGAATCAGTGTGTAAGGTGAAAAATCATAGCTGATTAAAAGTTTTCCTGGAAAATCTGGATTGTGTATGTGCGTGCGTGTGTGTGTGTGTGTGTGCATACATGTGTGTGTGTGTGTGTGCATACATGTGCTTGTGTGTGCCACATAGATCTGGGACTTGAAATTAAGGCTTGGACACTATCCCTGAGCTTTTTTTTTTTTTTTGGTCAGTTGTGGGGACCTGGGTGCTATCCCTGAGCTCTTCAGCTTAAGGCTACCACCTTACCCCTTGAGCCATAGCATCACTTCCAGTTTTCTGGTGATTAATTGGAAATAAGAGTCTTGTGGACTTTTTAGTGCCCGGGCTGGCTTTGAACCTCAATCCTCAGATCTCAGCCTCCTGAGTAGTTAGGATTATAAGCATGAGCCACTGCGCCCGGCTGTCCCTGAGCTTTTTTGCTGAAGGCTAGTGCCACTTGACCCACAGTTCCACTTCCAGCGGTGTATGTGTGTGTTTAATTGGAGATGAGTGTCTCATGGACTTGCTGGCTGTGAACTGCAATCCTCAGATCTCACCTTCCTAAGTAGCTAGGACCTGAAGGTTTTTTTGTTTGTTTTTGTTTTCCCAATGGAAAGGAATAATAATTCCTTCGCTTTCTTCATTGAGCAGTAGAAAAAGTATAGTTACCTTGTGTTTAAGTGACCTCTTGTGCTAAAACATACAAGCAAAGAATCATATTTTGCATAGTGAGATACAGTAAGAAATTCACATGCTAAGAAGTACATGTAAACCAAGACTGCTCGAGGGAATAGTCTTTATCTCATTTATGACATTTATTAAGTAGACTTGCAGATACAGGTGCCCTTTTTATGAAGGGCAAGTATAGCAGGTGAAATTTTGTAAATGTGTACAGTGTGACTTTTCTGTTTCATATATGACATTTATTAGTAGATTTTTTCTATACAACAGATATTTAAATAACCTTATCTTAGGAGATGTTTCTGTTATTTTATTAATGACAGAATTATTAAGTTTGTGGTTTTTCTTAACTATAAACATTATACTTATATATTTATTCTTTAGTCTCATATTCTTCATTAAATCCCAAGGACGCATTTCCAGAATGAATTACTTCATCAAAGGAGTTAAAATACATTTTGAAGCTTTTGATATTATTGGTTAAATATACCTAGGAATGTCTTAGCAATCAGTTTTTTAAGAAGTAATTTGCTGTACTTTAAAAGAGTATTTGTAACATTTTTCCTTTGATAAATCTTCAGTTATTTTGTTGGTTGATTTCTCTGTTTGTTTTGATTGGTCATGAGGCTTGAACTCTGGCCCTGGGCGCGCTGTTCCTGAACTCTTTAGCTCAAGGTTAGCACTGCCTTTTGAGCCATGGCACCACTTTGGGTTTTCTGGTGCTTAATTGGAGGTAAGAGTCTCACGGACTTTGTTGCCTGGGCTGGCTTTGAACACAATCTTCAGCTATTAGGAATACCTAGGATTAGGGGGGAAAACCAAGGCGGGTGGGGAGTGTGGGGGGGAGGGTAATGGGTACCAAGACATTTGAAAGGGTATCAATGTGTGTGAATTAATGCACCTTCTATCTGACAAATATCATGTAACCCTTTTACTAATTACAATAAAAAAAAAAAAAGGAATACCTAGGATTGCAGGAGTGAACCACTGACCCCCAGCTAAAAAAGTTGTAAGTAATTTCTCTTGTTTGCCATTTTTTTTTCAACTTCGATTTTTTTTTATTGTAATCACATTTATATTTAAATTTACCAGGGTTTTTCCTTTGGTATCATGCTTGGCAAGGCCATACCCAGTATTACAGTCCACAAAGTTATTATACTCTAGCCCAAGACTATAGAAACATCACCTATTTAAAATCATTTCAAGACTTTCTTTTTTTTTTTGCCAGTCCTGGGCTTGAGCTTAGGGCCTGAGCACTGTCCTTGGACTTTCTCAAGGCTAGAGCTCTACCACTTGAGCCTCAGCACCACTTCCGGCTTTTTTCTATATGTGGTACCGAGGAATCGAATCCGGGTCTTCATGCATGCTAGGCAAGCACTTTAACCACTAGGCCAAACTCCCGGCCCTCAAGACTTCTTAAGCATTTTATTTTTAATGTTCGGGAGATATTTTGATAATGCATGAAATTCCTAGTTTTTGATGCATAAATTTGTTACTGTGGTACCCTTTTCTTGGGGTTCATTTCAATAAATATTACTTTGTATGATCAGATGCACATAGGGATTTTGCCTTTCTATTTCCACCTATTCATTTTTAAATATGAATTGACATTTTTCCAATCATTTGGGGTTTACAGAAAAATTGTAAAGTACATTTGCCATATTCTCATGCCTTATCTCTCCTGTTAATATATTAATGAGGTACATTTGTTAAAAAAATGACAAGTCATTAATTTCATTGTCAATGCCTTAAGATTCTGAGTTTACAGGTTCAGATTTGACATTGGATTTATTTTGTGGACATACACATTTGTTTCAATGCATGGATTTATTGTGATATACAGAATAGTTTCATTGCCTTATAAATCATCTGTATGTATTCTATCTGTTCACACTGATCTTTTTGCTGCCTTTACTAAAAGATCAGACTTTTTCTAAAACATCTTATAGTGGAAATCATAAATATGTTTCCTTTTAGATTGGCTTCTTTCACTTGGTGATGTACATTTAGGTTCTATGTATTTTCATGCCTTGATAGCTCATCTTTTTATTGCTGATTAGTATAAATGTATAAATGTGTTGTGGTTTTTTGTTTTTTTTTTGTCTGCCAGGCCTGGCCTTGAGCTCAGGGCCTGAGCACTGTTCTTGGGTTTTCTCAAGGCTAGAGTTCTACCACTTGAGCCACAGCACCACTTCCAACTTTTTCTATGTATGTGGTACTGAGGAATTGAATCCTGGTCTTTGTGCATGCTAGGCAAGCACTCTACCACTAGGCCAAATTCCCAGTCTTTGTTGTATTGATTTTTTTTAATCTGCTTTATCTATCATATAACAGCTTGATTAGATCCAAGCTTTATCCATCATATAAATCTGTAAACCTTTTTGTACAGGTTTGCTTGTAGCTGTAAGTTTTAGCTCATTTTGGTAAATACCAGGGAGCATAATTGTTGGACAATTGCTATACATTTATGTTTTTTTGTTTTTTGTTGTCAGTCTTGGGGTTTCAGCTCAGAGCCTGAGCACTGTCCCAGGCTCGTTTGCTCAAAGCTAGAACTTTCCCACTTGAGACACAACTCCAATTTTAGCCTTTTTGGTATTTAGAGATGAGTCTCATGCCCAAGCTGACTTCAGACCACCATCCTCAGATCTTAGCTTCCTGAGTAGCTAAGATTATAGACATGAATGCTTTGCCTTTTAAGAAACTTCCTAAATTCTTCCAAAGTCTTGATGTCCATCAGTGATGTTCCACATTTTCACCAGCATTTGGTGGCATCAGTGCTTTGGATATGAAATACCTTAACAGATGTTTGGTGCTATATACTTTGCTCTCCTCTCTTCTGTCTTCTCTACAGTTTTTGATGAATAGTATGAGAGATGTGAGATGTTAGGTATTGTTTTGCTATAGTAGTTAGTTTGTTTTTCACTGTATATATATATAGATATATAGATAGATAGATTTAGATAATCCTTGTAATTGAGACACATAAATTGTTTGTGCAAACCAATGTAGAGAAAAAAATTGTCTCTCAAAGAGATAGTTAATTTCCTTTTTTTCCCCTTGATGGCATAATTCTCTCCCATTCAGACACCTCCAGATGAACCCTGTCTTTTTCCACTGTAATATTTTTCAAATTTTTGTTCACATTTAAAGAGATCTAAAATGAATACATACTTAAGTTTTTGTAGCATCTTAACCTAAGGTATTAGATTGTTTTAAAAATTAACGGTTTTAGTTTTGTAGTATTGGGGGTCAAAGTCAAGGATTTTATATGCCCAGTAGGCATTTCACCACTGAGCTACCACTTAGCTTCTTTAGGTACCTGTCTAACCTGGCTATCTAATCTGTCTTATCTAATCTGTTTTCCATCTGTCCTTCTGGGGTTTAAACTCTGGGCCTTATAGCACAAGCTAGTTAGGTGTTTTACCCCTAAGCCACACCACCAGCCCTTTTTTGTTCTGGCTTTTATTCTGAAATAGGGTTTTTCTTTGTGCTTGGGCTTGTGCCACAACTGTGATCTGTCCATTCTGCACATCCCATCATAACTAAGATTACAGATACATGCTATCTTTCCCACTTACTAGGAATGGGTTTCATGAAGTTTTCTGCCTGGGTAAGTCTTGAGCTGTGATTCTGCTAATCTCAGCCACTCAGCTACGATTATAGGGGTGTGCCTTAGGCACCTAGCTTTGTGTTTGGGTGTTTTGTGTTTGTTATGTCTTTATATAATGAGGATCAAATATAAGGTGTTACACTTGATTATCAAGTTCTTTGCTCTACTGAGGTACATCCCACCCCATATTTTTTATTTTAATTTAATTTAATTTTTTGGTTCTAGTTCTGGAACTTGAACTCACAGCCTTGTAATCAAGTTTAGCTTCTTTACTCATTGGCCCTCTAGCACTTGAGCCATGCCTCCAATTCCAATATTTAGTTTTTGTGAGTAAAAAAAAAAAAACTTTAGGTGTTAGATATTTTTCCCTTTAATTTCCTCAATTTTCAAGAAATCACATTCTGTCACTTTACAATTCAGTTTTTTCTAAAACTTACTCACTTCATAACTTCAATATCCCTGACTTTGGCATTTTAGATTTTCAGGAAATAATGGGAGATTTGGTAGTATACTTGGATTTACCATTTACTGTTATATTCGACTTAACTTCTATTTGATTGATAAATTCAGTTTTACTTTAGAATGTCAGTAATTCTGAATTACTTTAGAGTTCAAAGTAATTCTCAATAAAGAAAATGATAAAAGTATTTAATTTCATAGTGTTATTTTGTAGAAGTGCTTTTTACAATGATACTCTTAAACTATTTATTTTATTGTAATGTATAGAGAGGGGTTACAGTTACATTCTCTAGATAGTAGGTATATTACTTCTCATTTAAACTTTTTTTGCTAAGTTTTTGTATTTATCATCATCACTGCAGTTTTTTGTTTGTTTTTTTTTCCTGACGAGTGAAATGTAGATTTAAAGTGCAAGGACTGTTGCTAGCTTGGAACAAATAAAAAGTACTTTGAGACTGGGAGTAGTAGCTCACACTTGTAAGCCTTCGATAATATAGAACCAAAGCTGGAGTTCATCCTGGGCAAAATGTTCATGAGATCCTATCTCAGCCAATGAAATATTGAGTATCATAGTAGAGCCAATGGTCCAAGCTACGTGGAGAGCATAAATAGGAGGATCTGACCCAAGCCAGTTAGCTCCCACAAAATGTGAGAGTCTACTAAAAAAATAAAAAGCATTGGCATGACTCAAGAGTATCTGCTTAGCATGTAGAAAGCCCTGAGGTCCTCCTCTTCCCCATGACAAGGATAAGAAATGTATGTGCATTCTTCTGGAGATTATCTTCTTTAGATTATATATTTCTTTGAAAAATAAAATCTTAGCTGACATAACTGAAGTAATTGTGATTGAAAATTTCTGAGGTGTTACTATATTGCTTATCACTTTATTCTTGAAGAGCCCTAAAAATGAAGAAATGCAGCCAGGCATGGTAGCTCACGCCTGTAATCCTAGCTACTCAGGAGGCTGAGATCTGAGAATCGAGGTTCAAGCAAGTCCAGGCACTAAAGAACATGAGATTCTTATCTCCAGTTAACCACTAGAAAATGGAAAGTGGGGTTGTGGCTCCAGGGGAGGGTGGTTGCCTTGAGCTAAAGAGGTCAGGGACAGTGCCCAGGCCCAGAGTTCAAGCCCCAAGACCACCACCAACAACAACAAAATGAAAAAATATAGTAGACAAATGAAATATAAAGTGCTTATTGTGGAATGTTTAGAATGTCAAGAGTGGATATAGATCAAGATTAGAGATTATGTATATATATAATTCTAAAGAAAATAATTATGACAGTTTGTCATAATCACTCCACATGTATTACAGAATTTTTTTTTCTTTTTTTTTTGAGACTTGAACTCTGGGCCTAGGCATTGTCCCTGAAAGTCTCATAGACCTTTTAATGCCTGGGTTGGCTTTGAACTACAGTCCTTAGATCTCAGCCTTCTGAGTTACTAGGACTACAGGCATGGACCACCACACCCAGCTTACAGAAATTTTTGGTATCTTTACATATCAACTTAATTAGCTAAATATGCTAATTAAGTTCGGAATTGTTTGGTGATACAGGTTAACTAACTGAAGTAAGATTACTGATCGCTGAATAGGTATTTAGAAACCTATGTATTAAATCCTATGTAATTCACTCATTTATGAGCTTACCTAGACTCATGGTCAGCTTATTTTTTATTATAGTAATACATAAATAACCCTACCCCTAACCTGAACAAGTATACATAACAAAATTTATTACTTTTTTTTAGTTGTATAACTTAGTGGCATTTTATACACTTACATTGTTAAGTAGCCATCACCATTATCCATCTTCAGAATTTTTCATCAACTTAAAATTAATGGATAACTTAATTAAAATCAGTGGGTACCTTAATTAATTTAGAATTAATGCCTTAAAATTAATTTCCATTAATACCTTAATGGAAATTTTCCATTTCCTTATTCTGCCACAGCTTCTGGTGACTACTGTTCTACTTTCTGTCTCATGAATTTGACTTTTTTAGTGCCTTATCTATGTAGAAGAATATAGTATTCTTTTAGGCTTATTTATTTCACATGCAATATTTTCAAGGTTTTACTCATTTATATCAGAATTTCTTTTTCAGGATAATATTTCATTGTATACATGTAACAAATTTTATTTTCATCTTTGAAGGACATTTGAGTTTTTTTTACCTTTTGGCTATTATGAATAATGCTACTGTAACCATTGGTAAACAAATCTGTATTTTAGTCTATGTTTAGTTTTTTGTTTTCTTTTTCTTCCTTTTGCTCTGGTCCTGGGCACAATCACTGGGCTCTTTTTTCTTTTTTTTCTTTTTTCCTCAGTGCCAGTGCTCTATCATTTGAACCACAGCTCCACTTCTGGCTTTTTGATAGTTAATTAGAGATGAGTACTTTCCTGCCTGGACTGACTTCAAATTGCAGTCCTCAGATCTCAGCCTTCTGAGTAGCAAGGATTGGATTATAGGCATAAACTATTAGCGCCTACTGGAAGCGCCTGTGGAAGTCCACAGGTTCCTAAGGAATCACTCTGTGACTAGTTGTTTTTTTTATTAAAAAATTTATTAACATTGATTTTTTACATCATATTTCAAATGACATGTTTAACAAACAAGTATTCAAGAAGGGAATCTATATACAATCACTGGCACTTAGTTTTTAGTATATAATCAAAATTAGGCTAAGGGTTTTTGTATATCATAGATACATATTAATCTGTGTAATAAAACGTTATGTCTATAGAGTGTGACTAATTGCTTTACATTTTTGCCAGTAATCAATGAGGACTTCAGTATCTCTTCTTACTTTCTGGATTTTTGTTTGTTTGTTTTTGTTTTTTGTTTTTTTTAAATATATTTTTTATTGTAATTAATAGAAGGGTTACATGACATTTGCCAGATAAATGGTGCCTTAATTCCCACACATTGATACCCTTTCACATGTCATGGTCCCCATTTCCCTTCCCCCCTCCCCCACCCCTCATCTTATTACTTTCTGGATTTTTAAAAAAATATTTTGTTTTGTGATAGACATTCTGATTGGTTTGTCTTAACTCTATTATAGTTGAAATAAGATAGATATTTGATTTTCTAGTTTAGGAGCTTAGAACAAATTGGAAAGGACTGATTGATGAATAGAGAAAGGAGCGGTAAGGTACTTCAGTTAGAAGCCAGGTGCTAATGGATTTAAAAAAAAAAATTCTCATGTGGAATACTTTATTCATTGTTTATGCTAAATAAGATGTTACCTGTTATGAGTCTAGCATTCTGTTGTCCTGCATAGTATTCATTCTGGGTATATGTAACTATTAAATCCATATAAATTTATAAATTGAGTTCCTCTTTTTTTATTTTTTTATTAGTTATGGAGCTTGTACTCAGGGCCTGGGCTCTGTCCTTGGACTTTCTTAAGGCTAGAACTTTTACCACTTGAGTCACAGGATCACTTCTGGTCTTTTCTGTGTATGTGTACTGAGGAATCTAACCCAGGGCTTTTTGTATGCTAGGCAGGCACTCTACCACTAGACCATACTCCTGGCCACTAGAAATTGAGTTCATCATGTGCACAACCCATTATATTTCACATGCCCAGTACTCATGAAGCTTGGATTGGATAGCTAGAGAACATTTAACCATTGTGGGAAGTTGTGTTTTTTTGTCAGCACTGGTCTAGATTTTAATTTGCAATGTTTAAGATAATATAACAATGCTTTTGCTAGTTAATAACAAACTAAAAACACAGAAATTTAGGGTTTGAAACTTGATTTGCAATACTTACAAATGTAAATCATTTTTTTCATGTGATGTCTGCTCGTTACATCTACATATATATGTGATTACTATTCACTCATTTCATGCTCTTGTGAGCATACTACCATAGGAAGTCATGTATGTATTATAGTTGTTTATATACATATATGTTTGGAGTAACTGATCTCTATAGATGATGAACCTATAAATGTATATCTACATGTATAATATGTGTTCTCTCTCTCTCTCTCTTTCTCTCTCTGCCCTGCGCGCCCCCCCGTGTATGTCTTTTTTTGAAAATATTTTTATTGTAATTAATAAAAGGGTTACATGATATTTGCCAGATAGAAGGTGCATTAACTCACATACATTGATACCCTTTCACATGTCTTGGTACCCATTACCCTCCCCCCACCCCACCCCCCCATCTTGGTTTTCCCCCCTCCCTATCCAAATTCAAATAACCAAATACAAATAAATCCAATATATCAGATAACAAATATATCAGATAACTGTAACAATATGAGATACCCAAGGGACAGCAAAAAGAGATGAGAGATAACATAGTACATTAAGGACAACAATCATTCGTTATATGGCTTTTATTTCAATATCTTGGAGGTCCTTTCAATTAGCTTCATACTATAGGCCTTATGTATCAAGATTTTGCTCTATTGCAGATCTCTGCTGGTAGAGCCCAAGGTTTCTACTGATTATGACAAATGAGGGAAACCATTGAGCCTAAGTTCCTTTGAGTCTGGCTTACTTCACTTAATATGATTTTTTTCTAAGTCTTTCCATTTCCTAACAAATGGGGCGATGTCATTTTTTCTGACAGCAGCATAGAATTCCATTGTGTACAAATACCACAACTTGTTGATCCACTCATCAACTGAGGGACATCTGGGTTGGTTCCATATCTTTGCTATGGTGAATAATGCTGCAATGAACATTGTTGTGCTAGTGGATTTAGTATGCCCTAGATTCTGGATGGTTGGGTAAATGCCAAGTAGTGGAATTGCTGGGTCATAGGGGAGCTCTATGTTTAGCCTTTTGAGGCACTGCCATACTGCTTTCCATAATGGTTGAACGAGTTTGCACTCCCATCTACAGTGTAGTAGTGATCCCTCCTGGCCACATCCCCTCCAGCATCTGTTATTATTCGTTTTCCTGATCCTGGCCATTCTAACTGCAGTGAGGTGGAATCTTAAGAGTTGTTTTGATTTGCATTTCTTTTATGGCCAGAGATGTTGAGCATTTCTTCATGTGTCTATAGGCCATTTTTGTTTCTTCTTCAGAGAAGACTCTCTTTAAGTCTTTGGCCCATTTTTTAATTGGATGGTTGTTGCTTTGGAGATTAGTTCTGGAGTGATTCAATTTTTTGAGCTGTTGATATATTTTAGATATGAGGCCTTTGTCTATTGTTTGGTTGGTGAAGATCTTCTCCCACTCTGTAGGCTTCCTAATTAATTTACTAGCTATGTCCCTTGCCATACAAAAGCTCTACATTTAATGCAGTCCCACTTATCCAGCCTTTCTCTGATTTGTTGTGATTCTTGGTCCTTATTAAGAAAGTTTCGACCTGTGCCAAGGAGGCCTAGTGTATCTCCTATTCCTTCTCTCTTTCTCTTTCTCTCTCTCTCTCTGCCCTGTGTGTCCCCCCCCCCCCACCCCGAGTGTATGTGTTTCTTTTCTTTCTTTGCCACTCCTGACTCCTGGCTTGGGCTCAGAGCCTAAGTACTGTCCTTGGGTTTTCTCAAGTCTAGAGCTCTACCACTTTAGCCACAGCACCACTTCTTTTTTTTTTGTACGTATGTGGTACTGAGGAATTGAACCCCAGTCTTCGTGCGTGCTAGGCAAGCACTCTACCACTAGGCCAAACTCCAGTGACTCCCTCTTTTTTTGCCAGTCCTGGGACTTGAACTTGGGACCTGGGCACTGTTCTTGAGCTTTTTCCAGGCCAGTGCTCTACTACTTGATCAAGGCACAACAACACTTCTGGCTTTTTCTGTGTATGTAGTATCACAGAATTAAACCCAGGGCTTTGTGCATGCTGGGCAAGCACTTTGACACTAGGCCACACTCCTGGTCCCTGAAAATATATGTTCTAATATATAAATACACCCATGCCCACATACTACTTATACAAAAAAATACAAATGTTCTCTAATGCTTTCTGGCAGATAGCCCATATTCAGATTCCCCGGATTATTATTACAGTATCTTTTATATTTTGCCTAGTTTTACTCAAATTGCCAAAGTCTCAGACATTTTTATTGGTTGCCATATATTTGCTTCTTTAATACAGGTTCATTCTTTGAAATAATTTCTTTTCCCTTTTATGGCATTGACTTCTTTTTTGTTTTGTTTTTTATGTACCAGGGCTTGAACTTAGCCTCTTATACTCTGACTTTCTGGCTCATTGGTGGCACTCTAGCACTTGGATCACATGCTTGTTTTGGATGGAGATGGAGTCTTGCATCAGACTTTTTTGGGGGGTGGGTGGAGGGTTATGGGGCTTGAACTCTGGGCCTGGGCTATGTTCCTGAGATCTTCAGATCAAGGTTACCATCCTACCCATGAGTTATCGCCCCATTTCCCATTTTCTAGTGATTAATTGGAGATAAGAGTCTCATGTTTTTTAGTGCCCAGGTTTGTTTTGAACTGCCATCCTCAGATCTCAGCTTCCTGCGTAGCTAGGATTACAGGCATTAGCCAATGCGCCTGGCTGCATCAGACTGTTTTACTTTAGTGCCTGAATTGGCTTTGAACCCCAGTCTTCAGATCCTAGCCTCCTGAGGATTACAGGCATGAGCCACAGGTTCGAGCCACTGACACCAGGCATTATAACAGTGACTCTAAAGAGATTGGGCCAATTGTCAGTAGGTTCTCTTCAGGACTTTTTATTTTATGGCTTGCTTTGGTGTCATTTAACTTATTCCTGTATTCTATTTTCTGTGAAGTAGAAGTTGATTTTAAAGACTTAATTTAGTTAACTTTTTTTTTCTCATCCTGGGACTTGAACTCAGGGCCTGAGCACTGTCCTTGGACTTTCTCAAGACTAGCGCTCTACCACTTGAGCCACAGTACCACCTCCAGCTTTTTCTGTGCATGTGGTTTGTTTTCAACATACTATCTACTAGCACTGTGTATGTATTCATTTTTTTGTCCTTCATCTCTTCTTCCCCTTATGCACCCCCTGAAAGACAAAAAAAGTACTTAAAATTTTTTTTTGTTATATAGATGAAATACAGTGCTGTTAGTTATGCAAGTCAGGTGTGAGTACATTTCTTTTTGGACAATGCCACTCTTTCCCTCATGCTCACTAATGTTTTCCCTCCTGTCTCCCCCCACAAATTCTATAGTTCATTTTCAACATAATATCTGGTGAGTACTGCTGCTGCATTTGTTTACCCTTTGTTTCTCCATTTCTTTGCTCACCCTTTACCTTCTCAAAGGCAGATAAATAAAAAAAAAGATGAAAAGTAGTCAAAAACAGCAGCAAAGAAAAAGAACTCTTTGTTGCCATTTTCTGGAGTTCATTTCAATAAATAGCATTTTATATAAGATGCACATATACATTTAATCTTTGTGTTCTTCTCCTAAGAGTATCTTCCTTTGATCACACTATATGTGAATGCTTTGAGTCCTGTATAACTTACCATGTCTCAGTGTATTTTAGATCTAGCTTTTCCATGTGAGAGAAAACATGTGCTGTTTGTCTCTGAGCTTGGCTTACTTCACTTAACATAATTTGTTCTAGGTCTATCTATTACGTCCTGCAAATGACGTAATATTCTTTCTAATGGCTCTGTAAAATTCCATTGTGTGTGAGCACCATGTTTTTTTGTTTTTGGACACTGGGATGCTGTCCCTGAGCTCTTCAGCTCAAGGCTACCACCCTACCCTTGAGCCAAGCCCCACTTCCTGTTTTCTAGAGGTTAATTAGAGTCTCAGGTCCTTTTGTGCCTGGGCTTTGAACCTTCCTCCTCGGATCTCAGTCTCTTGAGTAGCTAGGATTACAGATGTGAGTCACCACTCCCGGCTATGTTTAGTTTTATGAGGACCTTCCAGAGTACTTTCCAGATTGGTTTGTATTAGTTTTACATTTTCATCAACAGTGCAGTAAGGGTTCATTTTTACCCACATCTCACCAGCATTAGTTGTTCAAATTCTTTTTTTCCAATTATGGGGCTTGAATTTTGGGCCTGGGCACCGCCTCCGAGCTCTTCAGCTCAGAGCACTACCACTTGGGCCACAGTGCCACATCTGGTTTTCTGGTGCTTAATTGGAGATAAGAGTCTCACAGACGCCCAGGCTGGCTTTGAACCACAATCCTGAGATTTCAGCCTCCTGAGTAGCTTGAATTAAAGGTGTGAGCCACCAGTGCCTGGCTGTTGTTCAGATTCTTGATTTTGGTCAGTTTAACTGGGGTAAGATGGAATCTCAGAGTTGTTTTGAATTGCATTTCCTTTATGGCCAGGGATGTTGACCATTTCCTCCTGTGTTTGTTAGTCATTCTTACTTCTTCTGAGAAGTCTTTCCCATTTAGTGCTTGGTTTATTAACTTTGGGAAGGATTAATTTCTTGAACTGTTTTGATTATTAGGCTTTTGTTGGATATATTACTGGTAAAGATCTACTCTCAAGCTTTTGACTGTCTTTCTAATTTAGTAACTATATCCTTTGCTGTACAGAAACTTATTTTGAGATTATCCCATTTGTGAAGTCTATCCCTTCTGCTATGACCTTGGGACTCTTTTCAGAAAGTTTCTGCCTATGCCTCTAAGTGCTTGTGTTTCTCCTACTCCTTGTTGCAGAAATTTCAAAGTTTCAGGTCTGAGATTGAGTTCTTTGATTCCCTTTGATTTGATATTAATGCATGGTGACAGGAATTCACTATCTGTTCTAATGATCTTTGGGTCTGTTTTGTGCCAGTACCAAGCTGTATTTTGTTAAGCTCTTTAAACTCTATGGTAGAAACGGTAGAACTTGAGGTCTGAGATTGTGATATAACCAGCCCTGCTTTTTTTTTTTTTTTTTTTTTTTGCCTAGAATTACTTTTTGTCTGTTTGAGAACTTTTGTTATGTAAAGGTTTTTGTTTTGTTTTGTTTTTTTGCCAGTCCTGGGCTTGAATTCAGGGCCTGGGGACTGCGCTTGGGCTTTTCCAAGGCTATCGCTCTACCACTTGAGCCACAGCACTACTTCTGGCTCTTTCTGTGTATGCGGTACTGAGGAATCCAACCCTGGGCTTCATGCATGCTAGGCAAGTCCTCTACCTTGGATTGTTTTCTGTATCTAGAATGGCATTGGGATTTTGATGAGGAGAGTTGACTATGTCCATAAATTAATTCTACTTACCCATGAACATGGAAGGTCTTTTTATTTCCTGATGTTGTTTTTTATTTCTTTTTCCATTTTTGTAGTCTTCACCATAAAGGACTTTGGCATCCTTGGTTACATTTATTTCTGTCCCTTCCTCCCCCTGGTAAATGGAGGTTTTTTCCCCCCTGATTTTCTTCTCTTGTAAATTGTTGGTATAAAGGAAGGCTACTAATTTTTTTATGGGTTAATTTTGTATTCTGCTACTTTGTGTAGTAATATTCCAGATATTATGTTCAAACAGTTTCTAATTAGCGCTTTGAAAGATCTATAATTCTGTTTATTCAAACTGAAAAGGGAGGTACTTTATCCTACTTTCCTATGATTTTTTTTGTTTTTTTGTTTCTTTGTCGGTCATGGGGCTTGAACTCTGGGCCTGGATGTTGTCCCTGAACTCTTCATCTCAAGGCTTTCACCCTACCCCGTGAGCCACAGTGCCACTTACGGTCTTTTCTAGTGGTTAATTGGAGATAAGAGTCTCTTGGTCTTTAGTGCCTGGGCTGGCTTTGAACTTTAATCCTCAGATCTCAGCCTCCTGAATAGCTAGGATTACAGGCGTGAGCCATCACACCTGGCCTGGTGTTTTTTTTTTTTTTTTTATGATAATAGTGCTATTCAAATAAAGACTAGAAGCAAAAATTATTCTGTCTAAAAATTACTGTACATGATGTTAAATAATTTCCTCTCTCTTAAAAAAAAATCAATTCAAAAGATTTTTACCAGTAAGTGAATAAAGAGCTCACAGTATGAATCTAAACATTTTATGATTATCTCTCTGAGCTTTTGAGCAGTGTGAATAACTGTTGCCAATACATTTCATATTATTCCAGCTGATAGCAAAGTAAATTTGATTTTTAAATTATACTGTGAGTAAATTTGTGATTTCTTTTAGGGTTTTGTCATAACCTTTGGGTTTTGGCACTGATTAAATAGTGAAACATTGAACTTAATCAGATTAGAGAATAAAGTCAAGTCATCTAGTTCTTTAATTTTTTTTTTTTTTTTTTTTTTTTTTTTTTTTTTTTGCCAGTCCTGGGCTTGGGCTCAGGGCTTGAGCACTGTCCTTGGACTTTCTCAAGGCTAGCACTCTACCACTTGAGCCTCAGCACCACTTCCGGCTTTTCTGTTGTATGTATGTGGTACCAAGGAATTGAACCCCGGTCTTCGTGCATGCTAGGCAAGCACTTTAACCACTAGGCCAAACTCCCGGCCCCTTTAATTTTTTTAATTAATAAAATTTTTGTTTGAGTAGGACAGTTAAAACTCCAAAGAACTAATGGATCAATGATAAAAATACGAAATATTGATAATGACTAATTTGTAGAACTCATGATGATACTAATTAACTTGTATAAGTGCCTATTACATGCTTACATGCTGTTGTGCCCTAGCATTTTCTTATGATTATCAGTCCTTGCAATAATTCATTATAAAAGGCAAGTTACCAGAGAGTAAGTAATTTGCTTATGCATACAGGAACTTTTGCTTTCTAAGCAGGAACTTGAGCCACTCCATCAGACCTTTTATATTGCTTATTTTTGAGATAGGGTCTCAAAAATAATTTATTCTTCCTTTTGTTGTTGAATGACAGGTATTAACTACCAGAATAGAGCCATTTGGTTGAGGTGGAGTTCAAAGTTTATGATCCCCAGTCTTCACTTCCCAAATAGCTAGAATTGTAGATCTAAGCTATTAAGGCTCAGCACACACTTTTTTTTTTTCTTTTTTTATGGGTCATGGGGCTTGAACTCTGGGTCTGGACGCTGACCTTGAGCTCTTCAGCTCAAGGCTACCGCCCTACCCCTTGAGCCACAGTCCCACCTCCCATTTTCTAGTGATTAATTGGAGGTAAGTCTCATGTTCTTTAATGAGACACACTTTTTTTCCATATATTTTTTAATTGTAATTGTAATTAATAGGAGGGTTATATTATATTCACCAGATAGAAGATGCAGTACTTCACAAACATTGATACCCTTTCTCATGTCTTAGTCCCCATTTCCCTCCCCCAACCCCCACCCCTCATCTTGCTTTCCCCCCTTCCCTATCCGATTTCAAATAACCAAAAACGCATATATACAATAGATCAGATAACAAGGTGAAATACTGTAACAATGTGAGATAACCAAGGGACAGCAAAAGAGATGAGAGATAACATAGTACATTAAGGACAGCAATCACTCATTATATGGCTTTTGTTTCTATATCCTGGAGGTCCTTTCATTTAGTGTCATATTATATGGCGTTATGTATCTAGGTTTTGTTTTATTGTAAATCTCTAGGTTTTGTTTTACTGTAAATCTCTTCTAGGAGATTCTAAGTTTTCTACTGATTATGACAAATGAGGGAAACCATTGAGCCTATGTTCCTTTGAGTCTATGAGACACACTTTTGAAGTGTGAAATGTTCATGACTTTCACATTGTGCCCTGCAGGTTTTGATATGATAGTGACATGGTGACACAAGGAAATATTCTGTACTAAAGTGTAGGATTGGATGTGTTTTCCTAAAGAGTGAAAATTCTGCTGTGAGTTGCTTTATCATTGCATATGTTGAAGAATATCTAAAAGTGCTCTGGTTAGAAAATATGAATGCTTTTGAATTATGAATATGAAATAGGAATTTTGAAATATGAATGCTTATTTTTCTCTAGATATTCAAGAATTTTATGAAGTGACCTTACTGGATAATCCAAAATGTATAGATCATTCAAAACAGTCTGAACCAATCCAGCCTGTAAATACTTGGGACATTTCCAGTCTTCCAAGCACTACTGTGACTTCAGAAACACTGCCAGGCAGCCTTAGCCCTACTATAGAGGTAAGGTCATTTTTTCACTCTGAAGCTTTTTTAGTAATCATTTTATTTGGACTACTTTAACAAAATTTATTTATCATGGCATAAAGAGAACAGAATTAAAACATTTTGAAAAAGGTTTGCTTCTGTCTTAAAAGGTTTTAACTGGTGTTAGATCTGAAATACTTGTTTTTAATAATTAAAAAGTACTTTGCATGATAGACATCAGTGAGACTTCATCTGTGTAATAATTAACGTGGAAATTGGACTTCAAAAAGATGAGATTGCTCTGATATTTTCTTTGAAAGAATATTGAAGTAGTTTTATGGTTGCTTTATATACCAAAGTTTCCTTGTTTTTGACTTTGTAAGACTAACTAGAGATTGATCAATAATCAATTAAAGTCACTGTTGATTTCTACATTTTTCTGTATTTAAAACCACCTACATTGAGTTTTAATAACTATCTTAATAATGTTCTTTTCTTGTATTACATTCTTGCTAATAGAGTTGGATTATGGTACAGCAGATAATGAAGCATTTTTGTAATGATTCTTCCTGAGAAGCATTAGTCATTTAAAAGTGGTTGCCTTTCTAAATTTGATTCTAGTCATTTCTGCTTAGTACTAGACAAAGCCTTTAAAATTGAAAATGTTTCTGTTTGGTGAGTAATAAATCAGAGAAAAGTAATGGGAAGCAACTAGAGATAGCACTTTAGTAAAGAAGTAGAAATTGTCTCAATTTTCTTTTATATTAAGTAAAATAAAACTCTAGAATTTTATTGCAGGATGAATCAGAGTGTATCTGATCATGTTAAAAATGAGAAAATTAAGACAGAACAAAAGGTTTGGCCCAGCTTATCTGGCTTATTTGGACAAATCTGTCTTCTTGATTTCAAATCTCTTTAACCTCTACTTTATATTTCTCAGTAATTCTGTTATGGCCTAGTATGTTTCGCTTTGATTAGCGATTCTAATGGTAGATTTTCTTCATTCTTTTTCTTCCTCTACTTTCTTTTGTATAATTTTTGTTGTCATCCCTTTGTTTAGTTGATGTATCATTTGTGTTAATCATTTTTTTTTGCATTTTTTTAATTGTAATTAGTAAAAGGGTTACATGATATTAGCCAGATAGAAGGTGCATTAATTCACGTACATTGATACCCTTTCACATGTCTTGGTACCCATTACCCTCCCCCCCATACCCCCCACCCGTCTTGGTTTCCCCCCCTTCCCTATCAAATTTCAAATAACCAAATACAAATAAATTCAATATATCAGATAACAAAGTGAGATACTATAACAATATGAGATAACCAAGGGACAGCAAAGGAGATGAGAGACAACATAGTACATTAAAGACAACAATCATTCATTATAGGGCTTTTGTTTCAATATCCTGGAGGTCCTTTCAATTAGCTTCATACTATATGGCCTTATGTATCAAGATTTTGCTCTATTGCCGATCTCTGCTAGTAGAGATTTTGTTTTTTCATTTTGTTTTTTTCAAATGGAATTTAAAAATTATCGGCAGTTAGTTACTGCCATGATTTGAATGTGCTGCCTTCAAAATCTAGCTTTGCCAATGTGATGCTATTAAGAGTAGAACCTTAAAGAGGTGATTCCCAGTTGCTTATCATGTATGAGGCCCTGGTTTCAATCCCCAGCGTGGCCAAAAAAAAAGAAAAGAAAAAGAAAAAAGAAGATTAGTCATGAAGGCTGCTTATTCCTCCTGAATGTAATTAAGGCATTTATAAAAGAGGCTTTATAAAGACTTTAGCTCTGACATGCATCCCTAAAACAAGAAGTCCCTTTCCAGACCACCCTAGATCTTAGATTTCTCAGCTTATAGAATTGCAAGAAATGCATTTCTGTTCTTTAAAGATTGCTCAGTCTCAGGAGTTGTTTTAGTTGCATAAAATAGAATAAAGCATTATAGTTACTGTTTCACGTATGTTTAGGTTTATGTTTATATTTCTTAGGTTAAAAAATTTGATTATATAAAAATGTTGATCTTTAATTCTGTCTTAAAATTCTGTCTTATTTAATTGTTGTTTTTATTGTTTGATTTGCTACTCACTTATTATAAAGCATAGTTTTGTCCTAATTGTCTGTTTTTATGGATTATTTAGAAAATTATTAGATCAGTTGTCCAGTGAATGAAATTATTCATTAAGCTAGAATAAATGAATTTGTAAGATGACAGTTTATTATCACATAGATTTTAGTAAGAGATCAGCAGTATATTGAGTTCATCAAAAATTATATTAGAGTGTAAAGGGGTGTCACTAAATGGTTGGATATTTGCTTAATGTGGTTTAGGCACAGTTTGATTATGCACACCACAAGAAACAAGGTTTTAGAAACATTTCTGCTTTTATAAGTCTAGAGTAGTCACACCTTGAATGTTATGGGGAGGCTTTCTTTCTGCAAATCCTAAAGGATATATCCTAGATATGCTAAAGGCACAAGTAAATAGAAGAACAAAGCATTTTAGATCTTACTAGTTAGGAAAATGGATAGAACAAAATTTTGCCTAGGGCTTAGACAAAGTAAATGTTTTAGTAATGTTTGAATCTGTAGCCTTTGATGAGTGGACTTTAAGGGAAGTGTTGAGCTGTATATTCAAGTCCTAGAGTTTTAGAAAAATACATATGGGTCAACCTAGAGAGAGCTAAGGTTAGTTACTGGGAAATATAGTTTTCAAAGGTGACAGAATAAACTGACATCTGAAAGTCTAAGTAGCTTAAAACATTGATACATGGCAATTATAAGAACTAAAAACAATAGCCTGAAGTATTTGAAAATTTTAATTTCTAATATTTTGGGAATGCTGTAAGATGTGATGAATTTCTTCCCCTATTATCTAGCCATTCATGCTTCATTTGGGTGGGAAGCTTTACTAAGTGACCATTCACTTGATCTTTTGTTTTGATCATATTTCTGACTGAAAAAAGTCTGAGAAAATCCACTGACTCAAATGCAGAAACGTTTTTAATGGACTACAGATTGTAAAATCTAAAAATTTTCTGGGCCAGGAGTTTGGGCTGGTGGTAGAGTGCTTGCCTAGCATGCATGAAGACCTGGGTTCGATTCCTTGGTGCTACATACATAGGGAAAAAAAAGCTGGAACTGGTGCTGAGGCTCAAAGGTAGAGGTCTAGCCTTGAGAAAGTCCAAGGACAGTGCACAGGCCCTGAGCTCAAGCCCAGGACTGGCAAAAAAAGAAAAAGAAAAATCTAAAAATCTTAAAAAAAATTAGGCTTGCAGGAAATTTGTTATTATACTTGTGCACTAAACTATTGGATGATAAAAATACAATAACAAATAATTTTTTGACAATATGCAGCATAGTATTGCTTCTTCATGTTTGCTTTTGTAGGACTATCATAAAGAGGATTAATTTTGGGAAAATTAATCAAGTTCTACAAGAACTTGCTTGTGTTATTTTCTTAAAATGAAGTTTTTAGCATTTTAAATTATCCATCTAGTTTTTTGGAAGTTATTTTTAACAGTTGGTAACTGAACTTTTGCCAGATCCTCATTTATGACCTGCTGACATTATTTTCTTCCATTTCTTCTGATGTAGTAGAATCAAAACTAGTTCATTTATTAATTTCATTAGTTGGCTAGTTAGTTTCTGCTGGTCCTGGGGCCTACAACTCAAGGCCTACACTCTATCCTTAAACTTCTCTGTGCTGATTGTTAGGCCTACTTTTCTTTCCCTCCCTCCTTCCCTTCCTTCTTTCCTTCCTTCCTCTTTCTGTGTCTGCTTCTTTGAATATATATGTAGTAAGTTGTTTGGGATAATGTTTGTTTAATGTTTCAAGGGGATTGGGCATTTTTTTCTTTAGTACTTTTTCTGTTACTTATGAACAATGAGCATATCTTTGTTTTTTGTTTTTAATTTTATGTTGTTGTTTTTTGCCAGTCCTGAGCTTGAGCTCAGGGCATGAGCATGGTCCTTGGGTTTCCTCAAAGCCAGAACTCTACCACTTGAGCCACAGCACCACTTCTGGCTTTTTTCTGTGTATGTGATACCAAGGAATTGGACCCGCATCTTCGTGCATGCTAGGCAAGCACTTTACCACTAGGCCAGACCCCTGGCCCAAGCATATAATTTCTATGAAAACAATTCGATTTTCTTTTTCTTTTTGCTAGTCCTGGGATTTAACTCAGGAATCAAACCAGATCTTCATGCATGGTAGACAAGCACTCGATCACTAGGCCATACTTCCAGCCCCAACAATTCTATTTTAAAATAAGAGAGATTCCTAATCAAGAGATTGTATTGTAAGGAATAGTTTATATCTGGAAGAAAACAAAGATGAGGATGGGAGAGATTGCCAGATTTACTACCATATTCTGTTATAAAAGAATGTACAGTATATTCCTTAGATCACTTCAAGTGGAACAAAGATTTAGAGACTTAAAAATTGAAAACATAGGCTGGGTGTGGTGGCTTAAGCCTGTAATCCTAGGTACTCTGGAGGCTGAGATCTGAGGATTGAGTTTCAAAGCCAGCCCAGGTACTAAAGTCCATGAGACTCTTATCTCCAATTAACTACCAGAAAACTGGAAGTGGTGTTGTGGCTCAAGGGATAGAGCAGCAGCCTTGAGCTGAAGAGCTCAGGAACAATATCCAGGCCTACAGTTCAAGTCCCACAACCAACCCCCCGCCCCCAAATGAAGCTATGAATTGAAAAAAATAATTTGCAATAAGGAAACCTTTATTAAGCACAACAAAACTAAATGAAAACCTATGGTACGTAGATAGATAGAAAGATAGATAATAAACTTAATGAAGGAGATTAAAAACCATACAAGGAAATGATAAAACCTTCAAGAAAGAACTTGTAGGATGGAAAGATCTTTGTTCTTGGATCAGTAGAATTAATATCATGAAAATGGCCAATACTGAAAATACTACTGAAAGCAGTCTACAGATACAGTGCAATGCTCATCCAAGTTCCAACATCCTCCTTTGAAGAAATAGAAAAATAAATTCTTAAATTCATATGGAAGCATAAAAGGCCACAAGTAGTAAAAGCATTTCTAAGTAGTAAAGAGCAATGCTAGTGGTATCACAATATCAGACTTCAAATAATTCTACAGCCATAGTAACAAAACAGCTTGTTACTGGCACAAAAAAGACTAGGAAACCAATAGAACAGAATACAAGACCTATACATTAAACTACACTGCTACACCCATCTAATTTTCAACAAAGGAGCTGAAAACATATGCAATAGCAAAGATGGCTCTTGAACAAATGGTGCTGGCAAGATGGTTTATCCACTTGGAGAAGACTGAAACTTGACCCTTATATCTCATTCTGTGGAGAACAAAATTAACTTCAAATGGATTAAAGAACTCTTAAAACATACCTAAAACTTTACATCTAATACAGAAAAACTGCTAAGCACAGATAAAATTATTTTCTGAATTGGACTCCAGTTGCTCAGAAAACGAGAACAAGAATTGGCAAATGGGATTACATCAAATTAATAGTGTCTGCATGGCAAAAGAAAATACCAGAACCCAAAAGACAACCCATAAAATAAGAGAAAATCTTCATGATATGCAATAACTAAAGGATTAATACCTAGTATATACAAAGAATGGAAAACACTGAATAGCAAAAAAACAACGATCCTATTAATAAATAGACAAACGAATTGAAACAGCTGTCAGAAGGAGTATTAGGTGCACGAAAAATGTGTTCAACATCTTTAGCTAAAGGAAATGTAAATTTCTACTACACAAATATTACATCTTAACCCAGTCAAAAATGGCAATTATCAAGAAAACACACGAACAAATATAAGAATGGGGGATGGGGATTGGGAAGGAACTCTTCCCACACTGCTGATGGGAATGTAACTAGTATAGCCACAGTGGAAATGACTAAGTATGGAGAGTCCTCACAAGACTAAAAATAGATTTACCTTATGACCCTGCCATACCATTCTTGACTGTATATCTGAAGGAGTATAAATCAAGAAAGACACCTGCCATTACATTTCTATTCACAATATCAAAGCTGTACAATCCTTTGATGTGCCCAACAACAGATGAATGAGTAAAGGAAATTGTGTGCACATACTGCAGGGTATGGAAATCATTTGTTGAGTATAATACGCCAAGTTCAAGAAGCTAAATATGACACGTTTTTACTCATTTCTGGAATCTAGACCTAAGATGATGATGATAGGGATAGGTGAATGCAAAAGGGAGTCTTGTTTGGGGGAAGCCAAAATATCTAAAGTATTAACTATTTTACTTACACATGAAGACAGTAATGAAACTCACTGACCACTGGAAAACGGGAAAGGATATAGGTATATAAGGTAGAGAGTGAACTTAGGATATACTGACTGCATCTGTGGAATTATCACAAATCCTATCAGTATTTTGGTTTGAATTCAGGACCTCACACTTGCCAGAAATGTTCTGAGCCTTCTAGCTCTTTTTGCAAAAGTTATTTTTGAGATAGGATCTCACCTGTGCCTATTGTGTACCTACCATGTTAAGCGTAGGAATGGTATGTAAGAAGTAGAAAACAATTCAAATGCTTGTATTTGAGGTCAGTCATAATACCTATTCTATACAAACATTAAAAAACATTGCAGACAGAATTTACAGACAATATTTTTCTTTTATGTTTTGATTAAGGAGTATGGCTAGAAGTTTATGAGACCAAAATCCGCTTACCATCCCTGAACCTTGTCACCTGTTAGTTTGTCTAACTCTGTGCATGATGATCTGGAGGCTGTCATAGTCCACAAAGTTAGGTGACTTTTGGGTTAAAAAATGAAGACTTCTTGAAGAGTTTGGAATGGTGCAGTTATACCTGTTTCTGTAGTGCTTTTAAAACAATTATTTAAAGGGGAAAAATAGATGAAATGGATTTCATAATGCTCTAAAGTTAAAGTCTAGATTCACTGATATAAATGTTACTTGTTTATATTAGTGAAGAAAGAAAAGATTTAGAGACATTTTAAATGAGGTTTTTTTTGTTGTTGTTCTTCTTGCTCCCCTTCTCAAAAACACCACATGGAATATTCCATTCATTACTGCCTGAGAAAGTCATTACTTTGCAGGCTGCAGTTGCTGAAATGGTTTAGTAGAAGAAATGTTTGCTTGCAATTTTTTAGTGTTTTTTTTCCCTTTTTTTGCCAGTTTTTAAAATAACCAAACTGTAGCAAACAAGGAGAAGCAGATTTAAATTTTACATCGGGGAAACCTCCTTGTGGAGCATTTTATCAGATGATTCCCTGTCAACCTCATATCTTGAAAAGAGGGATTAATGAAATAGCATCTGAAACAGCAGTGGACTCCTCTGGAATAAACACTGACATCTTCCACAGCGCTTTGTGGAATAATTTCAAGTTCTTCAGATACAGATTACATAAAGAAGATTGTAGGGCACGTGACACATTCTGGCATCTTGCATTTCAGATAGTAGAAAAATTGCTACCTCTAAGAATGGATCCTGGAGAAATCTTGTCACAGTTATAAGTTTTCATCTATGATTTTATCTCACAACTTTAATTTTTATTTAAATTTTTTGTTTAGGCAACTTAACAATAGTTTTTCTTTGTGTATAAAATACTATTGTAATGGTAGAATAATGGATTGCCTGTGCATTGTAACCACAAAGGTAAGATAAAATACGCTTTTCTGTGTTTCATTATCAGTGATAGATGTGAGATCTTTTGTTCATTATGTATTTTGATAATAAGAAACATCCTGTTGTAGATTTTAAAAACCAATATTCAAATCTATGTGATCCTTAGTTCATATTCTTTAGCAAAGGCAATAGTTTGAAATGTACTTCAGATTGCTAAAAATAGTATGCCAAATACTTTTTTTTCTCTGAAATTTACAGGATGCTTTTCTTCTAACAGTAAATAATCTGTAAAACCTTTGATTGTATTGAAATATTGTAAAGATATTCTTAGAGTTCTTCTCTTTCACTTTATTTTTTGCCCCAATATGTCATGCTACTTGAAAAGTGTAACTCATTTTGAGAACATTTTCAGGATTCTTTTGAAAAAACACTGAAGTTCTGACTTATCTTTGGAAAGACCTTAATTTGAATATAAAATGTTTGTGTTTGTATATACCCTTAAAAGGTTTTGTGTCTGTTTTCTTCATTATATTTGAAATGGAGCATATTTAACGTAGTCTCTTAAGTTTGGCTTTTAATTTGTGACTACCACTTTTTGGACACTGATCATTTTATATTCTGGATGATTACATTTAAAATTTACACATTCATTTTTAAAACAGGCTATCATTTACCTTTTTCATTTCTGTACATTGATGTCACATAGTGATAGACACAATGATTTAAGAATTTGGTAATAAAAGAATAAAATATATGTGCAGTTTGTGAAATAGGCTATTACTATTTCTCTGTAGTGAATTATTTCTCACAAGAATTAAAGTGGGAAAATTCATGAAATTTAGTTTTGTTTTCTTGTGTACACAGAATTAAACACTTGTTTGTTGTAACATATAGACATACCCATATGTAGGGTCATCCCTGTTCTTAAGAGAATGTCTTCTGTATCTCAAGTAAACTGTCTTATTGAAATTTTCCTAAAAAATGTTTAAAGGGCACTTCAGTTAGAGAACTTCCTTTATTTTTCTCCCTCTACAAGTACTTTTTATGTATATCTGTGGCTGGAGTTCTCCTGTAATTTACTTTTTATTAATTCATTTAGTTTAGATTTTTATTTCTAGTATAACATTTGAAAATTTCTTTCCATTTCTCTAACTTGCTTAAGAATTTTTTTTTGCATTTGCCTTTTATTTTCATCAAAGAGACCTATAATTTTTTATTGCTTAAAAACATTGGGTGTAATCATTATCCTTAAAGTATTTATATATTTTTATTATGTAACTGTTAAATCAAAAATAGAAAAGGATGTAGGTTGGAAATTAGAAAGCCTGAAACATTATTTATAGTTACTTTTAGAAAAGGTAAATTAAAACGACTTTTTCAGTTGTTAGAAATAAACCCTTTAAGCATTTTTAACCAGTGGATATAGCAGAAAGACAAAAATTCTTGATTTTCTTTTCAGCTAAAAGCTATAGTATATCTTCTCCTTTGCCTGGAATCTTTTGTCTCTTCTGATCTTTACAGAGTTTTGTGGATTTTTTTTTCTTTCAAAAATCTTTTCTTAAAATCGAATACTGTAGTTGATGTACTTCGATCATGTTAATATTAAAAAACCTTTCCAAGTGATTTTTTTTTTTTCATATTCCACCCCCCTTTTCTCACACTGTGTAGGCACGGTGAGCTAGGTAGGCATGTTGCATCATTGCTGCCATGGATACCCTTAAGAACAGGCATGTGGGTTGAGCTAAAGCAATGATTAGTTTTCTAGTTTTTACCCCCTCATAACTGTATGTTCTTCACAATGAACTTATTTTAAAACGTTTGCAAATGACTAGGTTGTGAGATATGGTGACTAAATCTTCACTGCTATTGAACTCCCAAATCTTGGTCTCCATTTATAGTAGTATAAATGACATTTACTAATTTAAGATGATCATAAATAGCTCTCTGTGTTCTTTTGATTAATACATTTTAAGGAATGGTGGGTTTGTTTTTATTTTCTTTTATGAGAGAAAATGAACCCGGGACCTCTCATATACTAAGCAAATACTGTACTACTAAACTACATTCCCAGTCTTGATTAATACATATTAACAGAAATGATGAGTGTGTATGTGCACACACACTCTCATAGTATAATGAAGAATGTTCTTCCTCTTTAAATTAGAAAATATTGTTCTGGGTTTTTCAGTGGGAAAGATGCTAGTGAGTATTTCTCTTGTGTCAGTGTTTCTGATTATTGTTAGATAATGTTTTGTTATTCAGTCAGTTTGGATACAATATTTTGTTTTGTGATTTTCCACATAATACCTTTCTAGAAGGTATTTAGTTTTTACATTTTAAGTAATTTCTTAAGTTCTTAGTTGCTGTGTAAAATATGTTGGTTAGTGTGGAGTTATATAGTTTTGTTAGGCTTATTATCATTATAGGAAAATTAGCTGGGAACAAGCAAGATCTAACAAAAGTGATTTTGTAATATTGTTTTATATATGTACAGTATATTTTTTTACTTTAGCAGTATATCATGACATTTAATCAGCAGCTAAGGGTGATCATGTTCTTCCTTGTAGAGAGTTTTTATCTTTGGGATTTTTCTTGTTGTTTTCTGGTCCAGGGTCTTTAATTCTGGCCTGGGTGTTGTCTTTGAGCTTTTGTACTCAAGGCTAGTGCTCTTGCAGTTGAGCCATAGCTTTAATTCCACAGATTTTTTTTGTGGTTAATTGGATATGAGTCTCAGACTTCCTACTCAGGACAGCTTTGAACCTTGGTTCTCAGATCTCAGCCTCCTAAGTAGCTAGGATTACAGGTGTAAACCACTGGCACCCAGTTTGAGAGTTCTTTAAGAAGCTGTGTAGCAACTTCTGAGAGGGAGGAAAACATTGAGAAAGGCAGCAGCTAAGATACAACTTTAGTACCAGAAATTTTGTAGTAAGGTCCTTGCTTACTCTGTTTTACTACTTTTTAATCAAGTAAATTTTTAAAAAAAGGAATTATTCCTTTATTTTAGCACCATTTAGCAGAAGTTTAGAAGGCAGAGAAAAGGACTGATAAGAAAAAAAAAAATCTGTTTTGTGCTCTTAAGCCTAGGAAAGAGAAAATGAGCTTTTTTTTTTTTTAAACTCAGGAGATTCTCTTATACTCTGCCAAGTTGTTGGTATTTGTATTACTTTACTTGTCAAAATATGAAATCCATGTCAAGTGCTGTCAAGAAAATGTTTAAAGTTTATGCATCCTTGGATATGTTTTTCCCAATTAAGGAATGGGCAATGCATATGTTTTAGGAGGGGCAGATGTGTTGTTGTTATTATTATTGTTAACTTTTTTTCTCATTCTTGTGTGTTTTCTTGTTTGAGTCATCTTTAGGACCATCATGAGTAACAGTTTACAAGTCCATCTCCCCAAATCTTATTAATCTTTCTGTTCAGACTCCAGTTTATAGATTACTTTGTCAGAGATGAATTTTTTTACTTCTATATTTCTTTAAAAGTATATTTTTTCTGCATAAAACCCAATGTCTTATGAATTTAGGTGATTCTTTATTGCTGTTTTTCATTGGACTGTTAAAATTATTTAGTTTTTCCTGATATCACTATCTGATCAAGTATTTCACAGTCAGTACTCAGTAAATGTATACATAAATTAATATTTTTACTGGATAAATCCCAGTTTTATATGGTTATATATTAATATTATAGAAAATTGTCACACAATTGACCATCCATATAATGAAAGGATTTAGAAATTAACTTATCTTCCCATTTTCACCTGTTTCTTAGTTTATCATCTTTTTTTGTTTTCTTTAGTTTTTTTTATATTGAGATCTGACTTCTGTACTACAAGCCTACTTGGTTAACTAGTTCTCTACCACTTGAGCCAGCTCTGCTTTTTTGTTTTTTGTTGTGTGGTTTTTTTTGTTTGTTTATTTTGTTGTTGTTGTTGTTTTTTGTCGGTCATGAGGCTTGAACTCTGGGTCTGGGTACTGTTCCTCAGCTCAAGGCTACCACTCTACACCTGGGCCTGCATGTTGTCCCTGAGCTCTTCAGCTCAAGGCTACTGCCCTACCTCTTGAGCCACAGTGCCACCTCTGGTTTTATGGCAGTTAACAGGAGATAAGAAACTCATGGATTTTAGTGCCCAGGCTGGCTTTGAACTCTGATCCTCAGATCTCAGCCTCCTGAGTAGCCAGGATTACAGACATGAGTCACCACACCCATCAAACTGTGCTTTTTCTTGATTATTTTGGAGATGAAGTCTTGTGGACTTTTCTGCCTGGGCTATCTTCAAACTTTGATCCTCCAGATCTAAGTCTCTTAAGTAGCTGAGATTGTAGATGTGAGATCCAAGTGTTGAGCTAGCTCTTAGTTTATCATTTTTACACTTTAATTAGTTACCAGTTACTTAAACATATGACTCTTTTTGTTAACTGGATATATAAAGTATATACTTGTTTCAGCCTTATACTTGAGTTGGGAAAGTCATTTATTATAATAACAGTTTCACTGTTTAGTAGTATATTTACTTAATAAAATGGTGGAAATGTTCTAAATCTGCACTTTGACTAGTTTGATAGAGAAACTAAATTTTAAATTTTAATTAAGCAGCCTTAGATTACTGGTCTATAGTCACCATCCTTAGAAAGCAGCCAACTTTTTACTTTTTAAATGCCTGAATTTTGAAACATTGTTTTTAAGTAGGTAATAAGCATAATTAGGGGAAAAAAAACTAGCCAGATGTGATGGCACATACTTGTAATCCCAGCATTTGGGAAGTGAAGATAGAAGGCTTCTGCATTCAAGCCTGGGCTACAGAACAGCATGCTGTCTTGACAGAACAAAAAATAAAACTGTCATTTGTAAAATTTATATAGGTAAATCTCATTTCTATCCTGTCTTCCAGTGGTTCCCATAGGAAACTGTTTTTATTAGTTTCTATTAATCGTTTTTCAGTGCTTATGCAAATATAGGTGTTTTTATTATATGGTACTATGTTTTATATTATATTCCAGCCTTTGGTTTGCACTTACAATAAATATCCTGAAGGCTTCTATATTTTAGTACATAAAGCTTTTTCTTATTGCATTAAAAATGAATATTTGAAGCAGGTGTTGAAAACTAATGCTTGTAATCCTAGCTTCTTGGGAGGCTGAGATCTGAGAGTCATGCTTCAAATCTAGCATGAACCTCTTCACTCCATTTAACAATTAAAAAGCTGATAATGGAGCTGTAATTCAAATAGTAGAACACAAAAGTTCAGTATATATTCTTTGGGTATAGACCTTAAAATAAATAACATGCGACAACTGGTTTCATTGGAGAAATACACAGTTTAGATGTACACAAAATACTGGATATCAGAAACAAATTCCAAATCTTTAAAAGATAAACACTGTAGTTTGAATGCTATTCCCGCTAATATTTGCGGTTAAACTTAATCCCCAGTGATGGTGTTGAGAAGTGTGGCTTTAATTGGTGATGTCATGGTAGTTTTGAAGGAAACATTTTATTGCCCTTCTAAAACTTCCTACCATGTAAGGCTATAGTATTCCTCTTATGGAAGATGCTCAACAAGCTGCTGTTGTGGAGCAAGAAGCAGACTTCCCTGGCTAGTAGTCCTGTTAGTGCTTTATATTAGTCTTGTTAGTAAGCTTTATGTAGTATATGTTAACATGTAATAGTGTTATCCTCTCTCATTGAATCTAATTTTGAGCATTTCTTACTAAAAATATTTTTATTTATTTTTCCATGTAAAGTTGCAGCTCAAATGATCTGATGCAAGAAAAAAGCATTTTGGTATTGGGAACCTTCTCTAAATTTAAAGGATATGTTGTAAAGTTTCTTCCCTAGTAGGGAGAGGTAAGAAGCTATGTAACTTCTCTTCCATGTCTTCCCACCTATTACTACTCAAGAAAGCTACACAATAGTCTTTTGAGTACCTGTCCTGGGAGTTTTATATTAATCATATAGAAACTTTTCCAGTAAGAGAGGGAGGAATTAAAGACATACTCAACCTATTTCATAAGTTTGTTTATCCCTTTGTTCCATGATTTTACTAGTTAGCTAAATGAAAATCTACCTTTGGATTAAGTCAGATATTTCTGATGGTAATTCTCATTGACATAGGATACTCAGAAGAATATATTGAGAATTGTGATAACAAGTTGAAGGAAAGAGTTAAATGATCATTTAGTAAGTAGTCTTTGCCATGGCTGAGGAATTGAGAAAGGGAAGAAATGGGATCATTTGTATTTAATTTAATTTGGAAATCCTTAACCTCACTGAATCTTTCAGTATACTAGTTAAAATGACTTTGTGGTTTTGATATTGTAATTTATTGATTCAGCATTGGGATTATTTCTGTTTTCTCTTCTTAAAATGAAAAACTCAATTCCCAATCTGTGAATATAATTATAATTTTTGGATAAAGAATTTCCAATATAAAAGATAAGCATTTAAAATAATTTAATATTCAATTTCCCATCATCTTATTTCATTTATTTTTGTTTATCTGCTTGGGAACTACACAGTATTTGGTTCCTTGGGCAAAATATTCATATTTACATATCAGAGCACTTTAACTAATACTAGGTTGTATTATGAAAAGGGTATGAAAACTTTTATTTTTAGTTCAAATGAGTAGAAATGCTGCCCTCTACTGTTGATTAGTTTTACTGCCATGTAAATAGGATGATTTAAAAATACATGTGTGTGTGTGTGTGTGTGTGTATATACATACTATGTACATGCCACAGCACCATTTCTGGCATTTTTCTATGTATGTGGTACCAAGGAATTGAACCCGGGTCTTTGTGCATGCTAGGCAAGCACTCTACTACTAGGCCAAACTCCTGGCCCCAGTATTGGACACTTTTGAAACACTCTCTTTCCCTCCTTCCCCTCTCCCCCTCCTCTCTCTCTCCCTCTCTCCCTCCTTCTCTCTCTCTCCCTCTCTCCCTCCTTCTCTCTCTCTCTCTCTCTCTCTCTCTCTCTCTCTCTCTCTCTCTCTCTCTCTCTCTCTCTCTCTCCTCTCCTCTCCTCTTCTCTTCTCTCTCTCTCTCTCCTTCCTTCTTTCCCTCCCTCCCTCCCCCTCTGGCTGTCTGTCTTTCTTTTCTTTTCTTTTCTTTTGTGCCAGTACTGGGGCTTAAACTCAGGGCCTGGGCACTGTCCTTCAGCTTCTTTTGCTCAAGGTTAGCACTCTACCACTTGAGCCACAGTGCTACTCCTAGCCTTTTCTGTTTATGTGGTGCTGGGTAATCAAACACAGGATTTCATGCCTGCTAGGCAAGCACTCTACCACTAAGCCACCTTCCTAGCTCCTTGAAATTCTTACATTTCAAAATAATTCAACTTTTAAAGTTTGAAGCAACATTTTATAGGGATATAAAATCATCAGTAAAAGGAAACATTGCTTTAAAAATTGTTAAGTTGAGGGGCCGGGAGTTTGGCCTAGTGGTAGAGTGCTTGCCTACCATGCACAAAGACCTGGGTTCGAGTTCTTGATACCACATATACATAGAAAAAGCCAGAAATGGTGCTGTGGCTCAAGTGGTAGAGCACTAGCCTTAAGAAAGCTCAAGGACAGTGCTCAGGCCCTGAGTTCAAGGCCCAGGACTGACAAAAAGGGGGGGATTAAGTTGAATTAATTTTATCCCTTAATTTCATGTTTTTTAGTGTAAAGTGAAGGAATTAGAAGAGATTATTTTTAAGATTTCTCTTAGCTTTGTTTTATTATCTACATAATGTAAATTCCTATTCTATATATAAGATGAGCATGGCAAACAAAGAAAATAGTCAAATATGACCAATGAGTTTAATCTGGCCATACCTACTCATTTCTTGGGTGTGGCTGCTCTTTTTTTTTATTTTTTCAAAAATGGCAGAGACGAATGGTTACAAATACCATGTGATATATAAAATAATTACTGGGCCGGGAGTTTGGCCTAGTGGTTAAAGTGCTTGCCTAGCATGCATGAAGACCCGGGTTCGATTCCTCGGTACCACATACATAGATAAAAGCCAGAAATGGTGCTGAGGCTCAAGCGGTAGAGCTCTAGCCTTGAGAAAGTCCAAAGACAGTGCTCAGGCCCTAAGCTCAAGCCCAGGACTGGCAAAAAAAAAAAAATAAATAAATAAATAAAATAAAATAAAATAATTACTAACTAGGAGAGTAATACAAGAAGTGAGATTGATTAGAATATATTGTAAACATATATGGAAATATGAACTTCCTCTCATAAAACTAATGTAAAACTCATAAAAAATAGTATCTCAAAAACATTACTATCTACTCCTTTAACAAGAAAAGGTGTTGCCTGACCCCAGCCCCATATGCAATTCTGGTCTACAGAATTCTTTCAGAATTATCTGAAAAGATAATTTTAACTTACTGCTCAAAAGACAATGGACAGAACACTAGTAATAGTTTAATATAAAGACAGCATGTATATTAAGGGATGTGTGCTTGCTTTTATTGGCACCCTTCTTCGAGTTTAGTTGTATAGTACTATCTTCAGTAATTCCCAGTTTTCCGTTGACCATTAGCAAGTATCCTGCCTCCTATACTGTTTATCACTGTTGACTTCTTTATTATTGCCCTTTTCCCCCTTTTTGTAAAATATGCAAATCTAGATGTGTTCAAAGTCTTTGGTAATTGTGTAATCAGCACCTACATAAAGTTGAAAGCATGTCTGGTACCCTAAAAGGCTCTTTCCTTATGTGTTCTAAAACTGTTCTCACTCCAGAGAATATCTTTTCTGATCTATGTTACTGTAGATAAGATCTTCATATAAATAGGATCATACAGCATATATGATTATCAATGGTTTCTTTACTCAGCATGAATAGTACTGTGCATGCCAGTTTGTTCCTCCTTACTACTTTGTAATATTCTTTGTGAATATATTACAACTTACTTGTTTTGCTATTGAGGGAATTTAGATTTCCAATTTGAGACTTAAGATTGAAGCCTCTTTGAACAACTGTGGAATGTCTTTTACCAACAATTCATGGCTCTATACTTATAAAACACAAAAGAGAAATCTCATTACTATAACAATGGAGGAAAGTCTTTCATCTGGAAGGCACACCTCATTGTTTATCAGAGAAGAAAAGTAGCAAACAGAACAAATGTTCAATGTCTTTTAATCAAGAACATACAACACTGATTTCTCCACTACTCCGTTAACATCTCCTACTGTATGTATGGTCCATGCATTGGCGATAAGAGTCTCTTGGTCTTTAACGCCCAGGCTGTCTGTGAACTTCAATCCTCAGATCTCAGCCTCCTGAGTAGCTAGGATTACAGGCGTGGGCCACTGAGCCGGCTTGTCTTAACACCTTTTATCCCCTTGTTATTTACTGAAACATTCAGAGAACATGGAAGGACACACAGTTGGGGATATATTTTCTTTGTGTGTTGGTACAAGTCTTGGCAGCTTGAACTCCGACCCTAGGCACCGTTCTTAAACATTTTTGCTTAAGGTTAATGCTCTACCAATTGAACTCTAAGTCTGGTTCTTTGGTGGGTAAATAAGGATAAAAGTCTTAAGAATTTGGATGAGTAACCCCAAAATGACTTTAGTTTTTCCTTTGATTGAATTAATCATTGGTGATGCCTTGCTTGTGATTGTTTACTATTACCCGTTCTGGTTTTTTGTGAGTTATACTAAAACACCATTGTGGATGAAAAACAAAAAAAAGATTGAAGCCTCTTGGGACCTTCTTGAAGTTTTTGTGGCAATTAGTTTAATTTTTCTTGGGTGTATAAATAGAAGACATGGTTTGTTTCTTTGTTTTTGTGCTGGTCCTGGACCTTAGACTCAGGGCCTTGCACCCTTGTTCAGCTTTCTTTTTCAGGGCATGTGTCCTACCATTTGAGCTATACCTCCAGTCCAGGTCTTTGTTAATTGTTAGCAACTTTTTTGTTGTGAGGTGAAGTCCTGCACACTTTTCTGCCTGGGCTGGCTTTCCTCCTTGAGTAGCTAGGATTAATAGGTATGAGCCACAGATGCCTGGCAAGAGGAGTGCTTTTAATTCATCTTCTAGGGAAAATTTTGGAGGTGGCATGCATTGAATTATGCATCCTGTGTTTGGAACACCTTAGTTGCTGAAGCAGTTCTTTTCAAAACTTGCCATCGCAGAGAGCAGATTGCGCTCCAAACTGATTCAAACAAACCTAGAAAAGCAGTGATGAACGGCAAACTCTTTAATACTAGCTAATATCACATACGTCACCAAAGAGAAACAATTCTGGTCGTCACATTATATGTGAATTAATTCACAGTATGACCAAATATAGCAGGTTAATTTTTTCTTTTTTATTATTATCTTTTAAGTAATTGCACAAAGGAGTTGTCATTTAACAAAGCAGTTTATGAATACAGTCTGTCTTGAATAATGTCACCCCTTTCAACATTTTCACCCACCCCTTCCTTATCCACCGCTTACTCCTCATAATTTTGAAGGATATATGTAGATTTTTGACTGCATTCCCTGTTCTTCTCTTTGTTCACCCCTTCCACCTTGACTCCACCCACCTCTTCTGAGTACCCACTTCCTGGTGTCTTTTTCTCTTGCTGAAGTTTGACTTTGCCTTTCTAGGGAATTACACTATTGAGTTCTCTTTTACTCTCCCAAATTTCAGTTAATATATTTGTATACCACCCAGTGTATTCACTTACACATTTATAAGCTAAATCTAGCTTCCACATACAAGGGAAAACAAGCATCCTTTGTCTCTCTGGACCTGACTTCCTTCACCTAACATAATATTTTCCAGGTCTTTCCATTTCTGTACCAATGGTGCAATATCATTCTTTCTAGTGAATGTGTAAATTCCATGGTATATATGTGCCTCATTTCCTTGATCCATTCATCCATTGAGGTGCATCTGGTCTGATTCCACGTCTTGGCTATTGTGAATAGTGCTGCAGTAAGCACAGTTGTGCTGCTGGCTTTACTGTATTCTGGTTTATAGTTTTAAATGCTTAGTAGAATTGCTGGATCATAAGGCAGTTCTATGTTTTAATTTTTTGAGAAACCTCCACACTGTTTTCCAGAGTGGCTGAACAAGTTTACATTCCCATCAACAGCACAATAAGGTTCCCTTTGGCTGCATCCTTGCCAGCATCTATAATCATTGTTCTGATAATGTTAGCAGGCTAATTTTTAAGTTGGTGATTTTATATGAATCACAAATGATGCTCTAAATCTCCAGATGTCCCTTGACAGAAAAAAGTTGTTTTCTTTTTATGGTTTCTTCAAAATTAAATATTTTTTGTTGGGAGGTGGGCATAAATGTAGATTTGTATATGTTTTTTTTGTTTTGCTTTTATGGTGAGTCATGGAGCATGAACTAGGACTGGACGCTGTCCCTGTCTGAGCTCTTCAGCTCAAGGCTACCACCTTACCCTTGAGCCAACCCCACTTCCCATTTCCTAGGAGTTAATTGGAGATAAGAGTCTCAGGTCCAGGCTGGCTTTGAACCTTGATCCTCAGATCTCTTGAGTAACTAGAATTAGGTGTGAGCCACTGCATCCGGCAGATTTGTATATGTTTTAGGAAAAAAAATTCAAAGATCTATGTGCTTTTACTTTGTTTCCTTCAATGTAACTGTGGAATAGTATTACCAACCAGGATATTAACATTAATATAATCAGTATGGACATTTCTATCACCACTGCATGTTGAAAATTTTCTAGCTATATTTCCTTTTTACTTCAATCCCTTCTTAATTTTCAAAGCAACTACTGATCAATTCTCCACTTCTAGTACTTTATCATTTAGGGAATTTTCTATAAACAAGGATCATCTGTTTTTACTCAGCATAATTTTCTTCAGATGACCAGGAAACTATTGTGTATATTAATTGTATGTATGTTTCTGTTGTTTAATTCTTCTACAGTATAGTCAGTCATTTGTCAAACTGTCTAGGATTCAGGAATTTTCTAGTTTTTGACAGCTACAAATAAAGCTACTATTAAATGTTTGTGTACAATTTTTCTGTGAACATAGTTAATTTGCTTCTCTGTGACAAATGCCCAAGAAGTGATATTTGTCTCGGGCAAAGTGCCCAAGAAAAGAATTTTGGAGGGGAGTCAGTTGTGGGGCTTCAACTCTGGGCCTGGGCTCTGTTCCTGAGCTCTTCAGCTCAAGGCTACCACCTTATCCCTTGAGCCACAGCCCCACGTTTTCTTTGGAGATGAGTCTCTCTGACTTTAGTGCCTGGGCTGGCTTTGAACTGCTATCCTCAGACCTCAGCCTCCAGAGTAGCTAGAATTACAGGCCTGAGCCACTGTGCCTGGCTGTGGTTTTAATTTGCATTTCCCTAGCAGTTAATGATATTGGACATCTATTTAAACTTTTATTTGCCATCCACATAATCTTTTTTTAAAAAATAAAATATCTAGTCATGTTTTATTTGCCCTTATTTGTATAGCTGTTCTTTTCACTGCTGTGTGTTTGTGGGTTTTTGTGTTTTTTGTTTTTTGTTTTTTTGTCCTGGGGCTTGAAGTCTGGGCCTGGGTGCTGTCCCTGAGCTCTTCAGCTCAAGGCTAGTATTCTACCACTTGAGCCACAGCACCACTTCCATTTTTTTTGGTGGCTAATTGGAGATAAGAGTCTCACGGAGTTCCATGCCTGGGCTGGCTTTGAACTGTAATCCTCAGATCTCAGCCTCCTGAGTAGCTAGGATTATTGGCATGAGCCAGTGGCACCTGGCTCCTTACTGCTGTGCTTTGAGGGTTCTTTTATAATTTAATATGTCTCTTGTAAATGCTTTTCCCCCCAATATGTTCTCTTTTCATCCATTTATTTTTTTATTTTTTTCATAGATTTTATATTGTAATTAATAGAAGGGTTACAGATAGAAGGTGCATTACTTCACAAACATTGATACCCTTTCTTATGTCTTGGTCCCCATTCACCCCCTCCACTCCTCATCTTGTTTTCCCTCCTTCCTTATCTTTTCATCCATTTATTAGTGTCCCTGATGGAGCAAAAGTTTTTAATTTTGATGAAACCCAGATTATCCTTTTGATGACGAATCGGTGAATTAAGTTTATAGTCCATTTTGAGTTACTTTCCCCCAGTTTTATTGTGTTAAATAGACCTAACATAATTTGCCATCTTACCCATTTTAAGTGTATAATTCAGTGGTATTAAATATACAATCATAATGATGTATAACTGTTATCTCCATCTGTCTACAAGCTATTCATCTTGCAAAACTGAAACACTATATCCACAAAGTAAAAACTTCTCATTTCTTTCTCCCTCTGCCCTGGTAATCATCTTTGAACTTTTATGTCTCTGATTTCACTATTTTGATATACCCCATATAAATGGAATCCTGTACAGTATTTGTCTTTTTGTGTGTGTGGCTTATTGTACTTACTATTATGGTTCTCCAGTTTCATCAATATTGTAACATACCAAAATTTCCTACCTTTTTAAGATTGAATGATAGTACAGTATGTATGTTCATATAAATATGGAATATATGTATGTATTACAGTTTTTGTGTCCATCCATCCAGATGTTTATTTCTACATCTTAGCTATTATAAATAATTTTATCATAAACATAAAAATTTCTTTTAGTGCTTTTGGGTATCAGCCCAGAAGTAGAATTGTCTGAAGATACAGTAATTTTGTTTTAGTTTTTGAGAAACTTCTAGACTGTTTCTAATGGCTGCATCATTTTACATTTCTACTAATAGGCATAAGAAATTCCATTGTTAACACATCTTCACCAACACATCATTTTTTTTTATTTTTAAGCCCTCTTTATAGTAGCTATCCTAATGACTGTGAGGTAGTTATATCATTGTAATTTTGATTTTTATTTTCCTGATGACTGGTAATGTCAGCCATCTTTTCATTTACATATTTTTCAGAAATATCTAATTAAATCTTACTTTGCCAAATTTTAAATTAGGTTTTATTACTGTGCACATATTCTGAATATTAATATTTTTACATATGTGAATTCCTAGCATTTTTTCATTCTGTGAAATGGGTTTTTGTAATGTTGATATTATCTTTTGAAGAAAGTTTCATAAAGTCAACGTATTTTTTCTTTTGTTGACTATACCTTTTCTGTCTTATCCAAAAAATTATTATTTTTCTAATCATCTTATGTCTTTTATCTATTTTGAGTTAATATTTGTATGTGGTGTAGGTCCAGCTTCATTCTTATGCATGTGCATGTGTAGTGTTGCAGCACTGCTAAGGGAAAAAGACTGCTATTTTCTCATTGAATGATCTTGACCCTTGTCAAAAGTCATTTTACCATAAATTCAAGGGTTTATTCTAAACTATCTTATTTCATTTGTCTATATGTCTGTCCTTATGATACTATGTTTCCACTGTTTCTAGTACTTTATTAAGATTTGAAACCTGCAGTCCTCTTGTCCTCTTTTTCAAGATTGTGTTAGCTATTTGGCGTTAATTGAGATTTTATGTAGGAGTTTTACTTTTGCAGTAAACCTTATTGGGATTTGATTTTGATTGGAATTGCATTGAATCTATTGATGTGGGAAATTGTGTTGTCTTCCAGTCGAAGAGCATGAGAAATTTGTATTTTTTAAATTTATTTTTCATTTCTTTCAGAAAGATCCTATAGATTTCATTGTACAGTCATTCTGTAATGTCTGAGTTCTGCATTAGTTGGCTCACCCATTTATAAAAAATTTTTGGAGGAGCTAAGTGTGATGGTTCAATAACTGTTGGTAGACATAACTGGAGGTAGACATTGGTTACATCAAGGCCAGCCAAGGCATACACTTCAGACCCCTCGCATGCAATAGTTTAGCACTGTGGTACATGCTTGTCATCTCTATTGGGAACAATTACAGTATCATATTATGCAGATACCTTTCTTGTATTTTTGACTTAATATCTTTGAGATATATGCACAAGAAGGAGTTATAAGTACATCTATTTTTAGTTTTTTAAGGATCCTCCATACTGATTTCCTTAGTTGTATTAAGTTACATTACTGCAAATAGTGTATGAGGGCTTCTTCCCCTTCCACCATATCCACAATTTGTTGTTTCATGATTGTTGCCATTTTGACTGGGATGAGAGGGAATCTTTGTGTGTAGTTTTAGTTTGGATTTCCTTTGATTAGGATGTTAAACATTTCTTCATGTATCTACTAGCTACTCATTTTTGTGTGTGTGTGCCAGTCCTGGGGCTTGAACTTAGGGCCTAAGCACTGTCCTTGGGCTTTTTCCTTAAAGCTAGCACTCTACCACTTGCCACCGCACCACTTCTGGCTTTTTCTATGTATGTGGTACCTAGGAATCGAACTGCCATCTTTGTGCATGCTAGGCAGGCACTCTACCACTAGGCCAAATTCCCAGCCGCTACTCATATTTTTTGAGAACTTTGTCGATTTCTTTGTTCATGTATTAATTGTGCTATAATTTGTTTTACTGTTTACTTTTTGAGCTATCTTTATATTCTGGTTATTAATCCTTTGTCTATTAAATAACTGGCAAAAAATGGCCAGTTCTATGGGTTTGCCTCTTAGTTCTGGTAATTACTTCTTCTCTCTGCAGAAACTTTAATTTGCTCTTCTTTTTTTTTTTAGGGCAATTAGAATTCTATTCAGAAAGTAATTACCTGTGCCAATATCTTCCAGATTTTTCCCTGTATTTTCTTTTCTGCAGGAGTTTGCTCATATATATTACATTAAAATTTTGGGGGCCAGGAGTATGGACTAGTGGTAGAGTGCTTGCCTAGCATGCATGAACACCCAGATTTGATTCCTCAGTACCACATACATAGAAAAGCCAGGAATGGTGCTGTGGTTCAAGTGGTAGAGCACTAGCCTTGAGGAAAGCCCAAGGACAGTGCTTAGTCCCTGAGTTCAGTCCCTAGGTCTGGCAAAAACCACTTTTGTTTTTTTGGATCCACTTGGGACTTTTTTGTACAGCGTTAGAGATACTGAGTCGAGATTCAGTGTAAAGGATTAGTTTTGCCAGCACTATTTGTTGAAGAGGCTATTTTTTTTGACTCTTGTCAAAAGTAAGGTGGATGTTTGTTGTATGCATTATTTCTGCACTTTCTGTTCTGTTGGTCTTCATGTTTCTTTGTTCCAGGATTCGTGTTGCTTTTATTACGTGGCTCTGTAGTATAATTCATAGTCTTGTGATACTTCTTGGCTTTCTTTTGTGTGTGTGTGTGTGTGTGTGTGTGTGTGTGTGTGTGTGTGTGTGTGTGTGTGTGTTGTTTTGTTTTATTGTTTGTGGGGCCAAGGTGCTTTCACTGAGCTATTCTGATTTTTAGGTGGTTAATTGACTGTAAAACAGTCTCATGGATTTCCTGCCTGGTTTAGCATCAAATAGCAGTCCTTAGAATCTCAACCTCCTGAGAGCCACTGGTTGATTTTTTTTCTTTAATTCAGAATTACTTTTGCTATGTAAAATCTTTTATTCTTACATATGAACTTTAAGACTAATGTGTCTTTTTCTCTGAAAAATAACATTGGGATTTCTACAGACATTGTGCTATAAAGTTGTTTTCAATAAGAACAGCCATTTTCACAATATTTTGCCAGTGCAAGAATGTAAGAAGCCTTTTCATATTCTGATGTCTTCTGTTTCTTTAAGATGTTCCCTCCCCCCCCATCCTGAGCTTGAGCTCACAGTTTAAGCACTGTCCTTTTACTTTCTCAAGGCTAGAGCTCTACCATTTGAGCCTTAGCACTGCTTCTGGCTTTTTTCTATGTATGTGGTACCGAGAATCGAACCCAGGTCTTTGTGCATGTTAGGCAAGCACTCTACCACTAGGCCAAACTCCCGGCCCAGTTTTATAGTTCTTTTAGAGATTTGACTCCTTGATTAAGTTTATTCCTTATGATTTTTTTCTTCCATGAGGCTACTGTCAAAGGAATTGTCCTCTGATTTCTTGTTCACTGTTGATATGTAGTTATTGATTTTGTGTGTGTGTGTGTTGGTTTTACATCATCCTACCTTGCCAAAAGTGTTTATTAGATTTAAGAGTTTCTAGGTGGGGTTTTTAGGATCTCTCTAACTGTAGGAATAGTGCTACTATCTGTGAATGAGAATGATTTGACTTCTTCCCTGCTATTTGATTGAATGTCTGTTATTTCTTACTCTTGCATTATTGCTTTGGCTAGGGATTCTACTATGTTGAGTAAGGGTATTGTATTGAGACTAGACACCCTGTTTTATTCTTGATGTACCAAAATGATTTGGTTTTCCCCATTTGGGGAACATTCTTTTTTTAATTTTTTTATTTTTATTTTTTGGTGGGTCATGAGGCTTGAACTCTGGCCCTGGGCGCTGTCCTTGAGCTCTTTAGCTCAAAGCTACTGCCCTACCCCTTGAGCCAATGCCCCACTTCCCCTTTTCTAATGATTGATTAATTGGAGATAAGAGTCCCTAGTACTTTAGTGCCCTGACTGGCTTTGGACTGGCTTTGAATCTCAATCCTCAGATCTCAGTCTCCTGAATAGCTAGGATTACAGTCGTAAGCCACTGTGCCCCACCAAGTACATTCTTTTTAGTCCTAGTTTTTTGGAGGTGGTTTTTGTGAGGAAAGGATGTTGTGTTTTGTCAGTTTTTTTCTGCATTAATTTAGGTGATTTCTTAATCTTTGATAATGTGCTATTGTTTTTTGTCTTCCCTGTGGCTTAAACTCAAGGCCTGTTAAGGCTTTCTTAAGGATAGAGCTCTACCCCTTGAGCCCACGCACCACTTTCAGCTTTTTCTGTGTATGTGGTACCGAAGATTCAAACCCAGAGCTTTGTGCATGCTAGGGGAGCACTCTACTACTAGGCCATGCTCCTGGTCCTTGACTGTTTTTTGTGTGTGGGTGTGTGTGGGGGGGTCATGGGGCTTGATCGCAGCCTGGGTGCTGTCCCTGAGTTCTTCAGCTCTAGGCTACCTTGAGCCAAGCCCCACTTCCTGTTTTCTAGAGGTTAAATGGAGTCTCAGGTCCTTTTGTGCCGAGCTGGCTTTGAACCTTGATCTTCACATGTCAGCCTCCTGAATAGCTAGGATTACAGGTGTGAGCCCCCACGCCAGCTTGATTGGTTACAGTAGGTAAAATGAATCTAAAACTTTGTTCAGATCTTCTAGTTTTTCTTTTTTCTTTTTCAGTATATCAAAGCATTTTCTCATGATCTTTAGGATTTCTTAATTTGGCTACTTTGAACAGTAATCCTCAAATCTTAGGCTCTTGAGTAGCTAGTATTATAGTCATGACCTACCAGTGCCTGGCAGGTTTGTCTGTTTTAATTTCCTTTTCAAGAAAGTAGTTTTTTTAACTGATTACATAGTTGTTTTTTTAATCTCTGTTACATGAATTTTTATAAGATAATGTGGCTTATTCTTGTTTATGTTTTGCTATTTTGTTTTAATCTCATTTGATTATATGCTGAAAGGATATAAAGACTCATTTTGGTTCTCTTATACTTACATGACTTGCTTTTTACCTTAAAGTATTGTCTAATTTTTGACAGGTCCTGTGAGCTGTTGAGAGCAATGTGTATTATTGACCTTCTAGATAAAATGTTCTGCAGATGGCTTTTAATGTCTGTTTTGTTTTTTGTTGATTTTGTTGTTGATTTGTTTGCAAGATCTGTTAGTAAGAATAGAGTGTTGAAGACTTCTACTCTGGAAGTTGGGGTCTGTCAGTACTTGTTTGTTAAATAAGCTTGGGTGTGCCATTATTCAGTGGTTTAGTAAAGAAGGCACTAAAAGTAATAGTGTTATTCTTTATTAATGCAAAGTGTTCTTATCTTGTAATTTTATTTTATTTATTTATTTATTTATTTATTTATTTATTTATTTATGCATGCATGCATGCCAGTCCTGGGCTTGAGCTCAGGGCCTGAGCATTGTCCTTGGACTTTCTCAAGGCTAGAGCTCTACCACTTGAGCCTCAGCACCATTTCCGGCTTTTTTCTATGTATGTGGTGCCGAGGAATCGAACCCGGGTCTTCGTGCATGCTAGGCAGGCACTCTACCACTAGGCCAAACTCCTGGCCCTGTAATTTTATTTTAATATCTGTTTTATTAGATACGTGTATAGCTACTCTTACCTGCTTTGGGTGAAAATTTTCTTGGAAAATCTTTTCATATACTTTTTCCCTAACTGTATTTGTCACTGAGGTATGTTCATTGTAAGTAACAAGAGTTGATTAAATGGTCTTGCTATATAATCCAACTTACCCTACTTTTATCTTTTGATTGGAGACTTGAAACCATTAACACTCAAAGGCATATCTGTTGTTATTTGCTGTTTTCATGGTGTTTACTTCTTTTGTATTTCTCTTTTACCCCATGTACTCATCTAATGAGGTCTAGTCTTCCTTATGTATTCCTGTTTTTGTTTATCTTCGTCTACCCTTCTATATGTATAACACCTTTATATATATATATTGCTGGTTTCATAGTCATTACTTTAGCTTTAGTCTTTCATGGGAGGTTTTTCTTTTTCTCCCTCAAGAAGTATAGCTTTTCTGGATATACTAACTTTAAGTTGATAATTGTTATCTTTAATGATTTTATATTCTTGGCTTTATAGAGTTTGTATTGAGAAATCTGTTATTATAGTGATCTTGCCTTTGTATGTGACTCCTTACTTCCTTACAGATTGTAATTTCCTTTTTTTTTTTTGGTTCTATATATTCGTGTGTGTATATGTGCGTGTGTGCGTACATGCATCAGTCCTAGACTTGAACTCAGGACCTCAGTGGCTCTAGGCCACTGCTCTACCACTTGAGCTGTAGGTCTCCAGTTGTTTAGTGGTCATTTGGCATTAAAGAATCTCACAGACTTTCCTCCTCAGGCACTTTTGAACTGAAATCTTCAGTCCTGAGCTTCCTGACTAGGATTATAGGCATGAGCCACCAGTGCCCTTAATCTTTCCCCTTGCTTGTTTCACGTTCTATAAATGTCCTTTATCTTTCTCAAGGTTGGGCAAATTTTATTAAATACATGATTAATTCCTTTATCATGTTTGTACCTCTAATGTTTCCATATCTTGTAAGTTTGGTCTTTTGATTGTGTCCTAGAGGTGGTGTTGCATGTTTTCAATTTGTTTGATTCTGTTAATATGACTTGTTTGAGTTTTGTTTTTTTTTTTTAGTTATTGAGTTTGCTATTTGTAAACTATTGATTGGGTGGGGTTTTTTTGTTTTTTTGTTTTTTTTTTGCTGTTGTTGTTGGGGTTTTTTTTGTCATTTGTTTTCTTTAACCATCCTAGGGCTTGACCTCTGGTATGAGCACTTTCCCTAAGTTCCTTTTTTTTTTTTTTTTTTTTCTTGCCAGTCCTGGGCTTAGACTCAGGGCCTGAGCACTGTCCTTGTGTTTTTTTTTTTCTCAAGGCTAGTGCTCTACCACTTGAACCACAGCACCACTTCTGGCTTTTTTTTCTGTGTTTGTGTTACCAAGGAATCAAACCTGGGTCTTCGTGCATGCTAGGCAAGCACTCTTAACATTAGGCCAAACTTCCGGCCCCCCTAAGTTCCTTTTGCTCAAGGATAGTGCTCCACCACTTGAGCCACAGCTCTACTGTGGCTTTTTCTGTCATTAATTGGAGATAAGAGTTTCTTTCCTGTCTAGGCTGGCTTCAGACCAATATCTTCAGATCTCAGCCTCCTGAGTAGCAGACCTGAACTACTGGCACTAGACAAAATTTTGTCTTTATTGATCACTTTTTCATATCCCACATGTACTTCCTTATTTCATTCATCTGTTACTGTTCTCTTTTAAGTTCAGTCAGGTGTTTTAGTCAAGTGTTTATTCATTAATTTTATTGAAGATTCTTGTCATCAATTCTCTGAACTCCTTGTTTGAGATTTGACCTATTTCGTTTTCATTCCTTTGTTGTAGAATTATAGGTATTTGAAGGGAAGCATTTTTCCTTGAATTTCTATGCCCAAGTGCAAGTCTCTGGTTGGAAGTTGTAGTGTTCTCTGGTCTTTTATTAGAGATTTTCCCCAATGTTTAGATATGTCTGGTTAGTGATAGGATTGTGGTGAGTTTCCATGTTATTATTATGGAAGAGGATATGACTCAGTAATCAAAGATTTGGCCTTTGTGCTTACCATGCTGGGTCCAATCCACTTACTTCCACTAAGGGATAGGAAGCTTAGAATCTGTTATGCTGTCCTTTTCCTGAACTGTCTTATTTGTTGATGCTCTCCTGAGTTCCACTCTCTGCCATTACTCTTTTGGCTATGCTATCTATCGGGTGGTGCTGACTGGTTCTGTTCAAGTTTAATGTCATGTAAAATACTTGATAGAATTACTAACTGGGGGGCCAGGAGTTTGGCCTAGAGGTAGAGTGCTTGCCTAGCATGCATGAAGACCCGGGTTCCATTCCTTGGTACCACATACTTAGAAAAAGCCAAGAAGTGGTGCTGAGGCTCAAGTGGTAGAGTTCTAGCCTTGAGCAAAAGAAGCTCAAGGATAGTGCACAGGCCCTGAGCTTAAGCCCAGGACTGGCAAAATAAATAAATAAATAAATAAAATACTGACTGGTTCTGTTCAAGTTTAATGTTGTTTAAAATACTTGGAATACTTGGTAGAATTAAGCAGTGGTGAATCTGATCTAGAGCTTTCCTTATTAGGAGACTTTTAATACTGATAAACTCTTCTTAATAGTAATAGATCTGTCTCTTAAGAGTTTATTGTTATTTGTTCTGATGTACTAGGAATCTGAACTCAAGATCTCCTGCTTGCTAAGCAAATCTTGTATTAAGTCATACTTGCAGCTCCTTTTTGCACTTGTTAGATTGCGATAGTGTCCCACATTCTTTTAAAGCTGCAGTTAGACTGCAATCCTTCAATTTTATGCTCCTGGACCTAGCTGGGATTGCAGGTTATACCCAGTTTCTATTGAGATGGAATCTTTCTTGAACTCTTTTTGTCTAGACAGGCTTTGAAACTTGATTCTCCCCATCTCAACCTCTCATATAGCTGGGATGACAAGCACTTGCCACATCACTCAGCTGTTGCTTGAAAGGGGGGTCTTAGGAGGTCTTTGCCTAAGTAGGTCTTTGCCTAAGTTAACCCTGCACTGCCATCCTTCTAATCTCTGATTCTCAAGTAGCTAGAATTATTTGTGAGAGTCACCATGTGTGACCATGATTTTTATCTTCCTTTATGGTTTTGTGTTGACAGGATTCGTATTTCTCGAAAATTTCCATTTCATGTATGTAATCCAGTGTGTACTTGCCCGTTGTTCCCTCTTGCTTCCTAAAATTCGTAGTCATGTCTGGTAATACAAACTTGTGTATGTTTTCAGGTTTTGTTTTTTTTTTGGGGGGGGGGATTGTTGTTTTTCTTTTGCCAGATCTGGGGTTTGAACTCAGGTCCTACAGCACTGTCTAAGCTTCTTTTGCTCAAGGCTTAGCACTCTGCCATTTGAGCCAGAGTGTCAATTGCAGCCTTCTTTTGTTTATGTGGTACTGAGGAATCAAGCTCAGACTTTCCTGCATGCTAGGGCAAGCACTTTACCACTAAGCCACATTCCCAGTCCTGTTTCATAATGTTTAAAAATGTAAAGGATAAGCTGGGTGCTAGTGGCTCACAGCTGTAATCCTAGCTACTCGGGAGGCTGCTATCTAAGGATTGTAATTCAAAGCCAGCCCAGGGCAGTACAGTCTGTGAGACTCTTATCTCCAATCAACTGCCGGAAAACTGGAAGAGGAAATGTGGCTCAAAGTGGTAGAGTATTAGTCTTGCGTGAAAGCGCTCAGGCACAGCACCCAAGCTCTGAGTTCAAGCTCTGTGACTGACTGGAAAAAAAAAGTAAGCTATGAAGTTTGTTTTATATAATTTCTTTCATAAGTATAGCCACATCTCTTACTTTTTTTGTATTATTGGCATAGCATATCCTTTTCCAGTCTATCAATCTGTCTTTACATTTACGGTTAAATTCTTATAGATATAATTGAATTGTGGTTTTTTTAATCCATTGTTCAATCTCTGTGTATTTCATTTGCCCTTTTGTCATTTTGCAACTCATTTCTTGTATGTTTTACAGCCTTTTTGCTCCTTATTTTGTGTATTACCATCTTGGATTTTGTGTCGAGAAATTTTGTTTCTTAGTTCCTTTCATGTACATTCTAAGACTGTATTCTTTCTGGTTGCTATGGAGATTACATTTACCATCCTAAAGTGGTGACGTTCTATTTTGAACTTATATGACCTTATTTTGGATAAGATTCTCAACCGATACTAGCTTTTTACAACAGGTATTAGGCCAGGCCCCAGTGGCACACATCTTTAATCCTAACTACTTAGGAGGCTGAGATCTGATCATCACAGTTAAAAGCCAACCAGGGCAGAAAAGCTCTTAGAACTTTTATCTCCAATTAACTACTAAAAAGTTGGCAGTGGAAATGTGACTCAAGTGTTAGAGCCTTGAGAAAGCCCAAGGGTAGTGCTCAGGCCTTGAGTTCAAGCCTGGGACAGGCAAAAAAACAAAAACAAAAAAAACAAGATTGAGATACTAACTAGAAGAGGAGGGAGGGAATGAAGGAAAGAGAATATGTACTTAGATTGTGCTCAGGGCTTGGGTGCTGTCTCTTTAAGTGTAGCAGCATTGTTCATATTTCCTTGTTTGGGGTATCTTTAACATTTGATCTTTGATTTAAATTTATGATTTACCACCAGTTGCCTATAAACGAGATCGGAGAAACTATCATTTCCTATACAAGATTTGTAGAAATTTGATCTATTTTGTCTCTCCTTTCCTTTATAAAGTTACCTAAGTGGGAGTGGAACGGAATAGGAAATTAAAACTATAAAAGTGTTTTTGAACAAATTTGGAATTAGAGTTAGGGTTAGTGATGAGTGTTCTTGTCTTTTGGCTTACTATTTCTGGGTTATAGTAAAGTGTGATACACTTCCACAAAAGATTTTCTGATTAAATAGAGGGGTACAAATACATCAATCAGTGATTTTAAAGTTGACAGTCTTTATTAGCAATAACCTCAGTTGTTTATCTTATAGTATATCTGAGTAAAGAAAAAATGATTGCATATCTGAAACAGCAAATATGTTCATTGTTATCCAGCCATTGGCTGTCATTGGTTAATTCAGCTTTTAAACTTAACTATTTATTTTGACTATATTAAAGCTAAGGTAGAAGAAAACAGAACATTAATGTAGAAATTTAAAATACAAAATACTTTTAAGAGTGACATTGAGGGTATTGTTTGTTGCTTTGGATACAATTAAGTTACTTATTGATTTGTTTTTTGGTAGAACTATAGTTTGAACTCCTGCTTAGATGTAATTAGCTTGCTAATAGATTAATTTAAAAAAAACAGAAGCACACAAAATAATCTTTGGAAGAATGAGTAAATTATCAATGTATTAATGAACTAAATTACTCAGCTTTTGCTTACCTGAAGTCTATTTTCCCAGTGTGGTTATGTTAGTAGTAGTGGAGGATTGATGGGCAGTTGATTTATTACTTAAACCATGCTCCAAAACCCTGTGTTGCTTTTGGATACTGATCCTCTTATTTTAGGCTTTCTGGGATGGGTACCACCATGCCTAGTGATTGGCTGAGATAGGGGGTCTTGTGAACTCTTTTGCCTAGCTGGCCTTGAACCAAGCTCTTCTTAGTTATCTACCTCTTGAGTTGCTAGGAATTAAAGGCATGAGTTACTTGGAGATTACTTCCTTTCTTCCTTCTTTCTTCTTTTTTTTTGGGGGGGAGGGGAGTCATGGGGCTTGAACTCGGCCTGGAAGCTGTCCCTGAGCGCTTCAGCTCAAGGCTACCACTCTAACCTTGAGCCAAGCCCCACTTCCCGTTTTCTAGAGGTTAATTGGAGATAATAGTCGCAGGTCCTTTTGTGCCTGGGCTGGCTTTGAACCTTGATCCTCAGATCTCAGCCTCCTGAATATCTAGGATTACCTTGCCTGGTTGCTTATTACTTTTTGTCTTACTGAGTCCTCCCCTCCTCTCCCCCCCTCTTTCTCTCTCTTTTTCTCCCTCTTTTTCTCTCGTCTTTCTCTTGGTCTCTTGGTACTGGGACTTGAACTCAGGGCTGGGAACACTGTACTTTAGCTCTTTTTTTTTTTTATTTTTCTGCTTAAGGCTGGTGCTCTGCTACTTGCAGCTCCACTTCCAGCTTCTTGGTTGGTAAGTGGAAATAAGAGTCTCATGGGCTTCTTTCAAACCTCAGTCCTCAAATTTCAGCCTCTTAATAAGTAACTAGGGGGGCCAGGAGTTTGGCCTAGTGTTAAAGTGCTTGCCTAGCATGCATGAAGACCCGGGTTCGATTCCTTGGTACCACATATAGAAAAAAAGCTGGAAGTGGTGCCGAGGCTCAAGTGGTAGAGTTCTATCCTTGAGAAAGTCCAAGGACAGTGCTCAGGCCCTGAGCTCAAGCCCAGGACTGGCAAAAAAAAAAAAAAAAAAAAAAGTAACTAGGATTACAGGTTCAAGCCAATAGTACTCAGCTTCTCCTTAATTTTGCCAGATAAGTGATTTTGTTGCTATTGTTGTTAATGGTATAGAGAAAACAATCAGATCACAAATGTGGTTGAGATATCATTTTAAATCAAGTGAGAATGTTTAGAGGTATGGAAAGAAAGTACTATGTACTAAAATCCAGAGCCTATCTCTTATACAATCTTATAATGTGATCTTGCCCTCAAAGCAGCCAGTCAGAAGATTTTGGAGCATAGTATTTCTGCTGGAGTTGTTTCTTACTCTCATGGAGGAGATTAGTAGTGTTTATACTGTAGCAAGTGGATGTCTACGGTGGATCAATGCTGGATTAAATTTTAAGGATTAGCAAAGCATTGAGCCCTGACAAAGTGATGCTGAATGAGTCCTTCCATTCTGAGAATTTGATTATAATTTAACAGTTTTATTATTTAGGAAAAAGAAACAGCATCCTAATTCCAGTTATAACATGCTGACTTGATCTGTTCTGTGGGTCTGCTTTGGTGGTGGAAACAGCTGACAACTGCAGCATTTTAATATAAATCTTTAAGTGCTTTGAAACTAGATTAAATGTTAGGACTCTCAGCAAGCAGCCATTATGAACTCATTGTCTGGAATTTCAGTATGGGCTCAATTGTAGTGTTCTGAGTCTGAAAAAAATGTTTTTTAACATCAAAATCCTGAATTGTGTTTGTTTCTCCATTTTTATACCACTGTAAAGTTACCTTAAGTTATAAACAGATAATTTCTGGTTTCAGGACCTACAAAAGCACATCTGTGTATGTCTCCTCTCAGTATTAAAACTCATATAAAATGCACCTATAGACTGTTGAGAGAATTTAGAGGCTGCTCAAATTGACCTTCCCTCTCTCCCTCCCTCCTTCCCTTCCTCCATCCTCCTTTCCTTTTTTCTTTCACCTTTCTCTTTCTCCCTTTCTTCCCTTTTCTCCCCTCCCTTCCTTTAATGCTGGTGCTGGCTTTGAAACTCCATCCTCAGATCTCAGCCTCCTGTGTAACTAGGATTACAGGCGTGAACCACCACACGGGCTAGGATAGTGCTTTTTAAAAATCGTTCTTCCATCTTAACTAGATCTTGCTCTTGAGCTTTTGATTTTACTGTGATGAGAAAAGTCATTGTAATAGCTTTTATTAATAGAGCATTAAAGTATATTTGGTGACAGCAATGTATTTTTAAAAAAAAATCCCATACCAGGTGCAGTGGCTCACACCTGTAATCCTAGCTACTTAGGAAGCTGAGATCTGAGGATTGCAGTCTGTGAGACTCTTATCTCCAGTTAACCAGCAGAAAACTGGAAGTGGTGCTGTGGCTCAAGGGGTAGTGGGTGGTAGCCTTGAGCTGAAGAGCTCAGGGACAGCGCCCAGGCCTAGAGTTTAAGTCCCACAACTGACCCCCAAAAAAATTCCCAGAGAGAAGACAACACACTCAGTAAAAATATTAAGATATTATAATTTGTCTTTTGTCCACAGGGAAATAGTTTAAAATATAAAACCTAAGTGATTGTATTTTATTAGTACTGGTCTCTAACAGTGAATTCTTAGCCTGGGATATGCTTAAGGAACAAATTGTAGATGTAATTTCAATCTATCTAATCAGTGGGCACTTCATATCATTTCATGACAGAAAATTGTATAACACTAGCACAGTGAGGGTTGAGAGTGTGGTCTAGTGGTAGAGTGCTTGTCCTAGCATTGCTCGGTACTGCAAATGCAGAAAAAGCTGAAAGTGGTGCTGTGGCTCATGTGGTAGAGTGCTAGCCTTGAGAAAGCCCAAGGACAGTGCCTAAGCCCTGAATTCAAATCCCAGGACTGGGAAAGGAAAGAAAATAGGATAATGAAACTTGTTGAAATAGTTTTAGGATGTGTGAATGTTGTAGAGGAGAGTGATACAATGGGCAAGGGGATGCATTGTTTACGTGTGTGTGCCCATAATGCCATTCTTCCTTTTGTACACTTACTGTAAAATAATAGATCTTTTAAGAGGAACAAAAGATTTATGCATTCAAAGCCAATTCATTGGTTAGATGTTTTAATCACTTGTAACCTTGGAGTTGAACAATGCATTTCACAGTGCTCGGCCAGGACAAGTTGCAGTGTGGTTTCTCCCCAGTGAGTTACAGTTTATGCTATCCTCCTAGACTGGGGAATAACATTGTGGATAAATTGCTTTCTGATGGAAACCGCAGCTAGTCACACAGCAGTTTTAAATCTGTGAACCATCCAGTCTCCCAAAGATGGGCAGTGGAGGTAACAAATAATTTACTACGTTTTGTGCTATTGGTAGCGATCTGAAGGACTCAGTTGCTCTGCCTGCAGGTTTTAGTTTTTCAGCTTCAACTCAGAGGTTTGTCATCCTGTCTGAGGGCTGATACTAGAAAGTATTGTGTGAGCTCTGAGTTGCATAGTCATAGTTCTTAGCGTTACCTGATAGCAAGCCCCAAAGCTGCTGGATAGCTCCTAGATCAGGAGTGGCAAACCTTTTCTCTACCAAGAGGCATTTGAATGTTTATAGCATCATTCCTGAGTCATATAATAATAGTACAGGCATATAGACCAAGAGAAGCTGTTGAGAAAAATGGAAAGCATCTGTCTGTCTCATTGTATACCAAATGACTTTTCAGGCCTTATAAAGCCTGAAAGCAGGATGTTTCCCACCCTTTTCCTAGGTACAAGCCATTCACAGACATGGCGCTCTTTCTGTAGTGATCTGGTACTTTGGACTGCTTTGACTTGCAAGGTAGCACTACTTGCTGGAAGTCCAAGCTAACCAGAGTCCAAACCTCTCCCTATCTGTGTCAGCTCTAATAGCAGTCTCTCACCCAAATGTAATGGCTGAGACACTCAGAAATCCCTAAGGACTGTCCTAACCTCCCAGACAACTTCCTTCCTCTATAGTGCAGTCCCAAAGCCTGACTTCAGGCTGCTTAGAAGAACTTAATTTACTGTACGATAATCTGCCATTCTTGTTATCTTTCTACCAGTGAAGTAGGGCACAAAAGTCCAAGAGATGCTTACCTTCAATTAACCAGTAAAAAGCCAGATATGAGGCTGTGCTGGTGGCTTACACCTGTAATCCTGGCTACTCAGGATACTGAGATCTGTGGATCTTGGTTCAAAGCCAGCCCGGGCAGGAAAGTCTGTGACTATTTGGGGGGGGGTCAGTTTGGGGGCTTGAACTCAGGGTCTGGCCTCTGTCCCTTAGATCTTTTTACTTAAAGCTAGCTAGCGCTTTACCATTTTGAGATATAGTTCCATTTCTGGTTTTTGAGTAGTAAATTGGAGATGAGTCTTATGGGGACTTTTCTGCCCAGGCTGGCTTTGAACTGCAGTTCTTGGATCTCAACCTCCTAAGTAGCTAGGACTACAGGTATGAGCCAGTGGCACCCAGCAGTCTGTGACTCCCATCTCCAGTTAACCACCAAAAAGCCAGAAGTGGCATGTAGCACAAAAGCTTAGGGATAGCACCAGATGTGGAAATGTGGCTCAACTCATAAAGTGCCAGTCTTGAGCAGAAAAAGCTGTAAGACTGCAAAAACCTGAGTTCAGGCCCGGATGCTCACACAGACATACAAGTTGCTCTCACCGAGTGTCACTTCTGAGCCAGTCAAGACTCTTCTCTATGCCTGCCTCTAGTGCTAGGTGTTAGCCACCTGGGTTCTGGTTAAGTGTCATAGAACTCAGTCTCAGTCTTAACACCTGCTTTTCCTATAGGCTACTTGCACATAGCAAGTGTAATTTGCATTCCTAAGATCCTCAGTCTCAAGCAGAACACACTAATACAAAGTGACATCTCCCTGCAGCTCTCAAAAATAAGGAGAGTAAAAGGATTTTTCATCTAGCTCACTGGTACTGAAGATTATGTTTGCAAATAAATACTAAACTAGCAGTGACTGTGAACAAGTGGGCCTTTATTGTTTTCCTTATTACAGTCATTTCGGAAATAAGCCGCTGCTAGTAGCTATTGACACCTCAGGTGCCTTTCTCATCATTTACTTCATTGATAGTCTATTGTATTGATAGTCCATTACATCCCTAGCCATTAAAAGAGGAAGAAGACATAGGAAGGAAAGAGGGATATGGTTAATAAAGCTGTTGGGTATCTGTTTATATTACTGATTAGAATTGTGTCATTATGGGCTCTCACAGTAGCAAGGAACAAACAGAAGAATTACTTTCCAGTACATTTATAAAATAAGACCCTATATTGAAAATAACAATTATGAAAAGGCTGACAGTGTCTCAAGTGGTAGAGTGCCTTGCCTGGCAAGAGCTAGGCCCAGAGTTCAAGGCAGAAAATTGCCAAAAAAAAAAAAAAAAAAAAAAGCAGTGTAGTCTACTAGCTTATACCTGAACGCTACTATTACCAAAGATGAAGACAATCCTAAGTGAATGTTGGGCTAAACTGAATTTTAAGGTTAAACATTATATGGGTGTGTGTGTGTTATGTTTCTGTGTTTGATGACTAGCCTATGTTTGAACCAGTATGTGCCCAAGATACACTTGATTCAATGAGCTTGCCATGATTAAATTTGGGAATCTAATTTTATGTTGTTACTTGAAAGTGTTCAGTCAAAAACTACAAAAATTTGGAATACTATCTATCCATCAGTTGGGAACCATTAAGCAGCACCATAAGTTGTAGTTCCTAATTGCCTATTTGTATTGGTAAAGTAACAAGTAACTTTGACAGAATGATTTAATGTAATAAAACCAGTTTGTATTTTTGTAGCGTTTATGTCCAGGAATAAGTTTGTTCTGAAAATACAGCTAACTTACTTTCTTAGGTGGAAATTACACAAATTAACCATCGCCATTAACTTATAGAGCTATTTTATTCCTGTTTTGTTCATTTAGTGATTATACATTGTTGTCATTCATCCATTTTTTTCTTTTTGTTATTAGTGGTGTGAAGTAGAGTCAGTATATCCTGATATGTTGTTTTAAAGCTCCATGTAAGAGTTTTCAGCTCACCTTCTCTATGGGGTTGTGGGTAAATTTAATTCAATAATTTATATCTTCAGTCTAGTGTATTAGATTCTTATCAAGTTTTAACATCTACATAGTATTGCTATTGGTATATCCTAATTTATTTAAACCTCTCTTTTGTTGGGGAGGGGAGAAGGTATTCTTCATAGGTAATTTATTCCAACTTTTCTATAGTAAATGTCTTTGTACTTGTGTCTTCCCAAAACACACAAGTAAATGGTAGAGTGCCTGTAAAGTTTCAAAAGATGGTACCAAATTTTCTTTTCATTACTGTGTCTGTTTAAACTATTTAGATGCTATTTCTAATCACCTTAAGTATATAAATTGTGTTAGGTTCATAGGTCTATTTTTGTTATTTGTCCATTTGTTTATTTTGTCTGTATTGGGGTTTGAACTTGAGTGCCTTAGGCTTACTTGCTAGATGGGAGCTCTACCACTTGATCAAGCCCTTTTTGCTGTATTTTTGAGATAAGGTCTCAAGTTTATGCCCAGCAGACTTGGACTATGATTCCATGATTCCATTTATACTTACTGTGTAGCTGCCCACACTCAATTGTTGTTGGGTCCCCCCCACCCCATACTGGGGCTTGAACTTTGAGCCTACTAGCTGTCCCTGCGCTTATTTTTGGAGCAAGGCTAACACTTTACTACTTGAACCAGAGGGACACTTCTGCCTTTTTTGAGTAGTTTATTATAGATAAGCATCTAATGGACTTTCCTGCCTAGGCTGGCTTTGAACCATGATCGATCCTTAGATCTCAGCCTCCTGAGTAGCCAGACTACAGGCATGAGTCACTGTTGCCTGGATCACATTCATGTTTTTGGTTTGGGGTTTTTTTTTTGGGCGGGGGGGGGGTTGTTTTTTAACTGGGTGAGATGGCGGTCTCTTGAGCTTTTTCCTGGGCCAACCTAGAATTGGCTTCCAGGTAGCTGTATTAGGTTTTGTTTGGCAAGTTGGTTGTATTTTTGTTGTTGCTCTTGCTGTTGTTTGAGGGGGGGGGGATGTTGGGCTTTGAATTTGCAAGGCAGGACTCTAATTCTTGATCTATACCTCCATCTCATGCTGTACAAGTATGTTTATGTCAGCTTCAGATAGTATGTGAATTACTTCACAATCATTGATACCCACAAACATTGATACCACTTCTCATTTTTGTCCCCATTTCACTCCTCCTACCCCCTCTCATCTTGTTTTCCCCCCTTCCCTATCCTATTTCAAATAAATAAACATATATACAATATACCAAATAACATGGTAAGATATGAGATAACCAAGGGACAACAAAAGGGATGAGAAATAACATAGTTATTGTTGTTGTTAAGAGGTTTTTTGTTGTTGTTGTTTTGTTTTGTTTTTGCCAGTCCTGGGGCTTGAACTCAGGGCCTGGGCACTGTCCTTGAGCTTTCTCAAGGCTCGCGCTCTACCATTTGAGTCACAGCACCACTTACAGCTTTTTCTGTATATGTGGTACTGAGGAATTGAAACAAAGGCTTCACACGTTAGGTAAATAAACACTCTACCATTAGGCCTGGTCCCTGCTTCAGTCTTTTTTTATAGGTTAAAAATAGAGTTAGCCAAGAGCAAGTGGCTCAGGCCTGTAATCCAAGCCACTCAGAAGGCTGAGATCTAAGTATCATGGTTCAAAGCAGCTCAGGCACAGAAGTGGTGCTATGGCTCAAAGTGGTAGAGTGCTAGTCTTGAGCTGAGAAGCTCTAGGACAGTACCTCAACTCCCCGAAAAAAAATATAATAAAGACACCACCCCCCGCCCACAGAGAGAATCACTTTAATTGGGTTTGGAAACAGTTGAGATTTACATGTAGAGTCAGATTTCTTGTGCATGTTAAATAAGCTAGCTAATATCAATGTGAGGAAGATTATTTTCTCTGTATTTGTGCCATTTCACTGGATAGTCCTTCGAAAGTGTTGGCTATTGTATAGTAAGTACCCTTTAGTCATTTAAGTACTTATTTTTTTATTTGCATTGGACATGCAAAATGTAAAAATATATTTTTTCTCATTGATGCTGTTCCTTTGTCTTGCGTTTTTTTAACTGTATTTTATTGTCGGCGTAACATATTGAGGGGTTACAATTACATTTGTCAGGTAGTGGATGCATTACTTCTTGAATATTGATATTCCTTGTCATGTTTTTCATTGATGCCATTTTTTTTTTTTTTTTTTGCCAGTCCTGGGCTTGAGCTCAGGGCCTGAGCACTGTCCTTGGACTTTCTCAAGGCTAGAACTCTACCACTTGAGCCTCAGCACCACTCCCAGCTTTTTCTATGTATGTGGTACCAAGGAATCGAACCCGGGTCTTCGTGCATGGTAGGCAAGCACTTTAACCACTAGGCCAAGTTCCTGGCCCCTCATTGATGCCATTTCTAAGATTGATTCTTACTAGTGGAATTATTTGGACAAGGACTAGAAATATTTCAAGAGCTTTTGAAACTCCCTGTAGAAAAGCTACTCCTACTACAAGTGTTAGGATTTACATCTGTATCTCTGAATGTGGACACTATATTTTTCAATGAATAAGCAAGTTGAATATTTTTCCTATGTTTATTGGCCCATTTATATGATTTTTTTGTTATCCCTTTGTTCACAGTCCTTTTTTTCCCAAGTATTTTATATGAGCAGCTCGTAGTAACTTATAATATTTAAATTATTTTTAATTTTTTTTCTCTTGTTCCTCATTTGTTCTATTTTGCTTTGTTTGTGTGTATATTCAGGAGTTAGCCAAAGTAATGTATTCTATTTTATTTTGTTCTGACTTTGTAATTATGCATAGACTTGCTAGACTGTGATGAGAAACATGCACATTTTCTTGCCCTTTTTAATATTATGTTTTTTATACGTTAAAGTATATTTTATTCTTAGGTTAATCTTTTAAAAATAGTTTACATAGTGCCGGGAGTTTAGCCTAGAAGTAGAGTGCTTGCCTAGCATGCATGAAGACCCGGATTCGATTCCTCGGTACCACATACATAGAAAAGACAAAACAGAAATGGTGCTATGGCTCAAGTGGTAGAGCTCTAGCCTTCAGAAAGCCCAAGGACATTGCCCAGGCCCTGAGTTTAAGACCTAGGACTGGCAAAAAAAAAAAATAGTTTACATAGAAGTCTGTGTCAGAAGAGAGGGAGAAAGATTGTTTTGTAGATGAAAGAAAAAAATGCCTTCTTACGATATAATAATTTTCAGATGGAAATGAAAATGGTTGACTTGTTTTCATTTTGGATGAGTTATAACTGAATAAGGAAATGGACTAGATTTAGCTAAATAAGTTTGACTTCATGTTGACCTCATTTAAGCAACAGTATTTTAGAGATGAGTATTTCAGTTAATATGGGGAAAAAAAGAAAAAAACCAAAAACCAGTAATTAGGTTATTTTCATCTAACTTTGAATGATTTTTAATAGAGTAATTTTTGTTAAATTACTGGTATCACTTCTAAAATTTAAGTCCTATTTCTCTCAAATTTCATGAATTAAGCCATTAAATAGTCTCATATTTTTATATCAAGTATTTGAGTAGTTATGAAATCCATGATTTAAATTAAACTTGATCTGCATTTTAAGACTTTTTCATGCTTAGTACATTTCTTTCCTTTACAGAAATATCGGTATCAAGATGAAGACACGCCTCCTCAAGAACACATTTCCCCACAAATCACTAATGAGGTGATAGGTCCTGAATTGGTTCATGTCTCAGAGAAGAACCTATCAGAGATTGAGAATGTCCATGGATTTGTTTCTCATTCTCATATTTCACCAATAAAGGTAGGATAACAACTATTCTGTGCTTTTCCTGTGACTTGTGGTTATGTCAGAACTATTCCATCATGTAGATTTTTCTTATAGATTTGGTGGAGTCAAGTTTCCTAGTTAAGGGAATTCCATATATTTGTTAGTATTTCAAAACCGGGAAGCTGAGATCTGAAGGTCACAATCAAAGCCAGCTGTGAGCCTCCTATCTCTAGTTAACCACCTAACGACCAGAAGTAGAGCTGGAGCTCAAAGTGGTAGAGTGCTAGCGTTGGCCCAGGAAAAGTGCCCGAGCCCTGTGTTCAAGCCCCCACAACTGACAAAAATAAAAAGAAATAAGATAAAATTTCAAAAGGTATTCTATAAATGAATTTTATTCTTAGACACTATATTTAAAGATTTTCAGAAAGGAAGTAACTTACTAGATTTCAAATACTACACATGAGCTATTTTGAAACACTTGTTTTAAATATTAGCAAGTATATGCAAAAAACATTAACGTCTTTTTGAAGTCCAACAGCAACTTTTCTTGATTCTGTCATCTCTCGCTTCAGAAGTAACCACAATTCTGAACTTCATGTTTATTTTTCCTAAAGTTCTCCTATATATTCAGATTGCTCGTCTATATGCTACTTGTTTTGCACATTTTAAAGTCTATATAACACATTCATACTTTATATAAACTTCAAATTAAATTTTTGCTTAATTTTCTTGAGCTTCCAAATTTCACTTCTTTGATGTGTTTATTTTATAAATATATAGTAAAAGCTTTCTTTTGTGTGGTATGGTATTACGTCCAAGTTATTACTAGCTAAAACATAAATATGTATGCACGAACCCATATCACTAATTCATCTTTTTATGTTTTCCATATTTGTTTGTACATAAACATGTACATATGTGTACATGTGTACACACGTATGTGTGTATCCCTACAGAGGGATAAGGATGGTGGTACATATTTATGTTTTGGTTTTGAAAGGATGGCATTGTGATTTTAATTATGCATTTCCCTAATTACTAATTGGACAGATAAATGTATTGATCATTCATACTTCTGTTTTGTGGCATGCCCATATAGGATTTTTGCTTAAGTTTGAATTGGATTACTCCTTTTTACTGATTTGTAAGAGTTCTTTTCTGAATGCCAAGCCTCTGTTGGTTGTAAGAACTGTGTATAAGTATTGTTTCTTACTAGTAAGTCTTGCCTGAATTCTGTAATTCTGTAAGAGGTGTGATTTTATGGTAATTTTTTAGAACTTGTAGTGACTATAGTATCAATCATTCTATTAATTTTTCTAGACTACATTTTTCTAGAAATATATACATTCCAATTAATATTTGTAATACTCTTACTAACTTTTAAAATCTACTATATGTATAGGTATAGCCCCATTTCCATATCTAATGTTACTTAATTTGTATTTTTATTTTTCCTTCTTCATTCCTTACAAAGGATGGTCAGTTTCAAAGAACCATCTTTTAAAAAATTTTTGTTTAGTCCTCACCCTGTATACCACCATCCTTACCCTCTGTAGGGATGCACATATACATGTGTACATATGTACACATATGTACATATTTATGTACAAACATACATGTAAACTCATGTAAACATAACTATCATAGCCTGCTTTTCTGTTGAAGATTATATTTGCTGTACACAATCTGACCTTTTCTTGAGAAACTAATGATGTATTCAGAGTATAAATGTTAGTTTGCAAATAATGGCAAAGACAGTTCCCCTTTCATCCTTTTCCCTTTCCATTCTTAAATTATTTTTTGTCTTTTTCTGAGACATTTTTCTGTTTGTTTTTCGAGTTTCTCTAGTCAGTTGCTTATTACCATCCTCCTTTTCTTACAGTATTTGAGGTTGAAAATTTTCCTTTAAATAGTACTTTAGCAATTCCATAAATTTTTTTGTTTATGTGTGTGCATGCATGCATAAACATGTACACACACTCCAGTTGGGACTTGAACTCAGGACCTGGGGGCTGTCCTTGAGTTCTACTCAAGGTTAATGAACTACCACTTGAGCCACAGCTCCACTTCTGGCTTTTTTTGGTGGTTAATTGGAGGCAAGAGTCTCACAGACTTCTGCCCTGGCTGGCTTCAAAGCACAATCCTGAAATCCTCAGCTGCCTGAGTAGCTAGGATTACAGATGTGAGCCAGTGGAGCCAGCTGTATTTTTAAATTTTTAAGCACAGGAAATCTTAATCCTTTAGTTTCTTCTTTGCATTATATTTGTTAAAACTCATTTTTCTTCTTACTAGCTTGGAAGCTATTCTACTACTCGTTAGTAGTTATTCTAGAAAATTAAATGTATAGATTTAACCTATAAAAGCACCCTCATCAAAACCTGAAAGCCTTAAACCTTGGAGTCTTAGCATATCACCTGTTTTATATACTCTTCTTGACAGCATATGTCTGTTTTCCCTTGAATGAAATTGATTTTCTTACTTGAGTCCAAAAACACTCTCAGGGTATGTGAATTCTTTATTTCTGATGTTTTAAATACCTGGTCATTCTGAATGTTTACAAATTGTCCAAAGCCAATAGCGTATCACCAAATTTTGGTCTTTCAGTGTATAGGTAGTTACTTTGATTGTATCATAAGCAGGCAGTGATGCTCTGTGGTTATATACACAAAGTGGTCATCATGGCAGATAAAACAGTATTTCAGAGATAAGATATTGTCACTGAATCTGTAGGTGTTTTGGGTCTTAAATCTCAGTTGCCATACATAAAGGTGTGCCTTTTCAGTTTTTACTTTCCCCTTAAGTGTAGTAGAATGTGTCTCTAAATTTAGCCAACTGCTGTAACTGGAATCTGTTGATTTCATAAATGAAATACTACTTTGTTATGTAGTAAACTGTGCACTGATTTGTCATTAAAAACCAAGATAATTTTTTGTGTTCATCAAAAGTCTTACTATAAAATTTATCCCCAGGGCCTGGAATTTAGCCTAGTGGTAGAGTGCTTGCCTAGCACGCATGAAGACTGGGTTCAGTTCCTTGGTACCACATACACAGAAAAAACTGGAAGTGGCACTGTGGATCAAGAGGCAGAGCACTAGCCTTGAGCAAAAAGTGCCTAAGGACAGTGCCCAGGCCCTCAGTTCAAGCTCCAGGACTGGCCAAAAAAAAAAAGAAATTGGGGCTAGGAGGTTGGCCTAGTGGTAGAGTGCTTGCCTAACATGCATGGAGACCCAGTTTCCATTCCTCGGTACCACATACATAGAAAAAAGCCAGAAGTTGTGCTGAGGCTCCAGTGGTAGAGCTCTAGCCTTGAGAAAGACAGTGCTCATGCCACGAGCCTCAAGCCCAGGTCTGGCAAAAAAAAAAAAAAAACCTCCAAATAATGACTTTCCTGATTAAATGGTAACTTATTTATTTGGGGTATGAATTACTTGTTAAGAAAATTGACTGCCCTTAGTAATGGTTCTCAATGTTGAGTAGACATGAAATCAGAAGACTTTGATGTCTTGAGAAGAATTGATAAGGTGACATTGTCCAAAACAAAGCGTACTCTTTACTGATTGTGTAGTTGTAACCCTTAGTACATCACCTTTATAATAACAAAAGAAAATTTAAGTATTGATGAGGCCATGCTCCCGTGGCTCACTCCTGTAACACTAGCTGCTTAAAAGACTTAAAATCTGAGGATAGCTCAAAAGCCAGCCCTGGTAGGAAAGTCCTTGAGACTCTTTGTTTCCAGTTAATCACCCCCAAAAAACACTGTAAGTGGAGTTCGAGTGATAGAATGCTAGTTTTGAGCCAGATAGTGCCTACGCCCTGAGTTCAAGGCCCAGGACCAGCACCAATTTAAATATATATATATATATGTATATATATATACATATATATATATATATATATATATAGAGAGAGAGAGAGAGAGAGAGAGAGAGAGAGAGAGAGACTATCCAGTCTTTGAACTCAGAACCTGAGCACTGTCCTTGGGTTTTTCTCAAAGCTAGAGCTCTACCGCTTGAGCCACAGCACCGCTTCTAGCCTTTTCTGTGTATGTGGTACTGAGGAATCGAACCCAGGTCTTTGTGCATGCTAGGCAAGCACTCTGCCACTAGGCCAAATTGCAGTCCCAAGTTTTCTTTCAAAAGAAAATAACAGTATCAATTTCTGAAGCAGTTAGTAAGCCTTTGCTCTATTAAGTAGAGCAATTAATCTCTTTCTACTTTTGTTTGCTGTCTGGTTTATGTCTGGAAACTGAATAGATGAGAGTTTTCATTTCTATAAAATAAATTATCTAAACTGGACTAGAGTGAAGGAAGGGGTGACAGTGTCCCAAAAGAAATGCACTCCTTACCTGATGTATGAAAAAGTAGTCCATTTTATAATAACAATCAAAAGTTTAATAAAGAATTCATAAAATATACCACAAAATTAAGTAAAGAAAGGGGAAGGTGATCTCAGGGGAATGAAAACGTTGAAGGAGGTGATACTGATCAAGAGGCATTGTATTCCTAATCTGCTTTGTTCAATGGCACTTCCTTTGTATAAATCCCTAAAAGATCATTTAAAATTTTAAAATAAATTCTTTCTCATCTTTGACATGTCACATCTTCCTTTTAACAAGAAGTCTTTGTTCTATTAACTTGTTCCATATATTTATCATAGTTCTAAAAGAACAATGTAGTGCATAATCTTTGGGAATTAAAAGTGCTTAGGCTATTTCCTTAAGGTAGATTTTGAGAAGTCAGGTTACAGACCCCAAATCATAAGAACACTTTTGCAAATTATAGATACTTTTTGACAGACTGTATTCTGATACAATAGAAATTTAATAACAAGAGTTAATGCAAGCCTGTCATCCTAGATACTCAGGAGGCTGAGACCCAAGGATCCCAATTCAAAGTCAGCCAGGGCAATAAAGGTTCATGAGATTCTTCAAATCCAGTTAATCACCAAAAATGGGAAATGATGCTGTGGTTCAGCATTAGCCTTGAGCAGAAAAGCTCAGGGACATTCCTAATCCGTAGGTTCAAGCCACAGGACTGGGACAAAATAAAAGAATTAATAAGGTCTTAGTTGAGCCTTCCTTTATACCTTACACAGTTTATGCAGCAGCCACTTTATATTGAGGGGTAAAGTAAATTAAGAATAGGAAAAGATACGTTCAGTGTTAGGAATTCATTTAATTTCTACTAGGAAACCAAAAGTGGATGGAGAAGGGAAATTTACTTTGACACAAGGCAAGTTTTAATAATTTCAATTCAAAAAATTAAAACAAATGTAAGAAACTCAGTAATGGAATATATCTTATTAAAAATACAGGTCAGAAACCTCTTTAAAGGAAATAAAAGCTAATGTGGACACCTTATTCCACCTTTTTTTTTTTTTCCCCCAGTCCTGGGCTTGAGCTCAGGGTCTGAACAGTCTTTGAACTTTCTCAAGGCTAGAGCTCTACCACTTGAGCCTCAGCACCACTTCTGGCTTTTTTCTCTATGTATGTGGTACCGAGGAATCGAACCTGGGTCTTCGTGCATGCTAGGCAATCATTTTACCACTAGGCCAAACTCCCAGCCCCCTTGTTCCACTTTTAGAGTGTTATAGTTTGGAATGAAACAAAGCATCTATTCAGGTATTCATAGAACTCTGTCTGAATTATTACTCATAATTTGGCAAAGTATCTGAGAAGGAACAGTAGTAGTTTGTTAAGTAGAATACAAATTAGGCAGCACTTCAGTCACAGTTTTAGTAAGAGCTAATGTTTAAAAAGTAAAATTCACTTAACAGAATCACATTTTAAAACCTTATTGTTAGGGCCAGGAGTCCTGCCTAGTGGTAGAGTGCTTGCCTAGCGTGCACTACTACTACTTGCCTAGCATGGGTTTGATTCCTCGGTATTACATATACAGAAAAGGCCAGAAATGGTGCTGTTGCTCAAGTGATAGAACACTAACCTTGAGAAAGCCCAAGGACAGTGCCCAGGCCCTGAGTTCAAGCCCCAGGACTTGAACAAAGAAAAAACAAAACAAAAAACCTTATTGTTAGAATGTTAGCTTTGCTTATCAACAAATACATGTATTCAGTAATAATAGACATTCAGTGCTCATAATCTTTTTTGACTTCAGTAATTAGCATATTTTTCTGGAAACATAGTTTATAATAGTACATGTAACATGGGGAAATGCAAGGAAATACTAGATTATTAAAGAAATAAAACTGACATCTGAAGGTGCTAAAACATTCCAAGTCAGAATTGGAGGCATTTCCATTTTTGTAAGGTTAGAATCTGATGAAACTTATGCATTGTAGTAAAGTCGTTTTTACTTAGGCTGCTTGTTAGGACATTTGTTAGGATAAGATGTAAAGGACTTATTCTTTGAGCTTATGAGTGGTTCTGTGGAGTGTTTGCTAATATTAAATCTATGACATAATCTACAAGGTTCAGTAGTACTAATTACTGAAATAATGAGTGGAATAAGAAAGTCTTTGAAAGTTAACTTATTTGGCACTTAATATGAAGAGAATTACAGTTTTATAATTTATGACTTAAAGATATGAAAGAAAAGGACATAATGGATAAATTTGTGTCAGCTAAGGAAAGTATCAAAGCTCTAAAAAAGTGAGTTGAGGGGCCGGGAGTTTGGCCTAGTGGTTAAAGTGCTTGCCTGGTATGCACGAAGACCCGGGTTCAATTCCTCCATACCACATACATAGAAAAAGCCAGAAATGATGCTGAGGCTCAAGCGGTAGAGCTCTAGCCTTGAGAAAATCCAAGGACAGTGCTCAGGCCCTGAGCTCAAGCCCAGGACTGGCAAAAAAAAAAAAAAAAAAGGAAAAAAAAGTGAGTTGAGAATTAGGAAAAACGTGAGAGCAGTAAATGGAACAGCTAAGCATTTGCTTAGCCTTTGTAAAATAAGTTCAAGGGACGTGAGTATGGCCTAGTGTAAAGTGCTTGCCTAGCATGCATAAAGCGCTGATTTGATTCCTCGGTACCACATACTCAAAAAAGCCGAAGTAGTGCTGTGGCTCAAGTGGTAGAGTACTAACCTTGAGCAAAGGTACTCAAGGACAGAGCCTAGGCACTGAGTTCAAGCCCCAGGACTGGCAAATAAACAAACAATAAATAAATACATAAATTCAAATCTAACTGAAGTGAAAAGTGGTCAATAGGTACATTACTCAATATGTAGAAATTTTGCCTTGGTCACTGAGTTATTTACTGAGTTAAGGAATTTTTTGTTCAAAGCAGAATGTACAAAAAAGTACTGTTGGCAGGATTTGTGGCTCAAGTGATAAGGTGCCTGTCTAACCAAGCACAAGACTCTTGAGTTCAAACCCCAAAACCTCCAGTATCATGAAAAATAATAACTTAAGAGGGACTTTAAATAAAAATAAAACATGGTAAGTGAACAGGTAATTCGCCCAAATGCATATATGTCCTATCCTGGATATATCTCATCCAGCAGTTCCTGGTAGTTTTGCTTCGTTTTATTTTTATTTTTTTTTTAATATGAGAGAAGCTTTTCAAGCTGAATGTTATATGAATGTAATCTTTCCTATCTGAAGTAAATAGACTCAAGTAAAAAAAATAGCAGTTTTTAAAATTTTTGTTTCTGCATCTTTGAAACATACTAAAAGTATTAAACTTTCTTTTTTGGTTTTTGAGGTGGCCTTGGTATGCTGAGAGCATATAATTTGTGTATCATTTAGCCACTAGGTGGTGCCCATACTAAAGGGATTTATGTGTGCTTGATTAGAGGTTTTCCATCTAAGTAACTGTTATCAACATTTTCAATTCAGTCTTGTCCTATGTTAGCATAACTAAATGTTTAAAAGTTTTAACCTAGATGGTAATTGCATATGAATAAGACAATGTTTTATTATAGTTTATTACCATTGTTGTGGTTTTTTTCAGTATTTTCAATTTTCAGTACTATTTTTTCTTATTCTATATAACTTTTAAAAATAAATTTTCACCTAGATTATTCAGTACTTGCCTTGGTTCTTGTACCTAATGGCTCTGACTTAATGAGTTTAGAGGACCTATCCTGTATAAGTTTTGAAGTGTCTTTCATTTAATGTTATAAAATCTTCCTTATAGTTATAAATTTTTCATAATCATATTTAAAGTTAAATAATATATTCAATACATACACTTACTAAATTACTTGTCTCCCATTATTAAGGCTACTATGCATTATCATTTTATGACAAAACCTTAAATGTTACAGGAAAAGGATATTAATTTTTACATATTATAAAAATATGTAGAACTGGGTACAAGTGACTCATGCCTGTAATCCTAGCTACTCAGGAGGCTGAGATCTAAGAGATGTGGTTCAAAACCACCCTGGGCAGGAAAATCTATGAACCTCTTATTTCCAATTAACTACCAACAAGCCAGAAGTGGAGTTATGGCGCCAGTAGTAGAACACTAGCCTTGAGTCCAAGAGCTTGAAAAACAGTGACCAGGCCCCAAGCTCAAGCAGTGCGCATGTGTAGCACGCATGTGTGCACACAGAATTTTTTTAAGGTTGCATGCCAGTTTTAACTTTTTTTTTTTTTTTTTGCCAGTCCTGGGCTTAGGCTCAGAGCCTGATCACTGTCCTTGGACTTTCTCAAAGCTAGCACTCTACCACTTGAGCCTCAGCACCACTTCCGGCTTTTTTGTATGTATGTGGTACCAAGGAATCGAACCCGGGTCTTCGTGCATGCTAGGCAAGCACTCTACCACTAGGCCAAACTCCCGGCCCCTTAACTCATTATTTTAAATAGGCTTTCTAGACTTTTCTATCATGAACTTAAATTTTGTGTTACTACATTTTCATCTTTCAGCTCTATTACACAATGAGCAAGCCTATTCTGTAGCAAAGAACTGTTGGTTGTCTTCTGTCTCCAATCATTCATGTGAAACTAATTCTGATTTGGGTACATACATGATTTTGTATGCCTATCCTACATTTTCTGGCTCAGGTAACATGACATTTTCATAAAAGAAGCTTTTCTTGAAATTTCAAGTTGTTTTCTTGGTATGAGTGGCTTTGAATAGGAAATTCATACATTGGGAAGTATTTGTTAGGCTCTGGAGAAATATGGAATGGAAGGCTCTGTGAACTTTATACCTGAAGCTCTTTGGCTTTCTATGATAAATCTATGTACACTGAGGGCTTACTGTTCTGTCTGTAACTTGAGGTAGGAGGTTTGCATTCAGCATTTGTATCCAGTCTCTTCATCATACTCATCTACAATAACAAAGCCTATTTTAACTCTAGTATGTTTGTTTTGTTTTTCCTTTCTCTCGGTTTTCATTTTATTAACTGCTGACCAATAATAAGACTTCAGCTTTTTCAAGCAGTCTTAACTTTCTCACTCAAAGAGAATTGTTAGTCCTCTGTCTGCTTTTAGTGTTTTCTTTTATTCCTTTATCTCCAGTTAGATAAAATCAATTGGACTATTGCTATAGATTATCATCTACTGTGCTACAGTCCTTAATTAAAAAAACACAAAAACTTCTGCCCTAATCTATATCACAACATAGTGTACCCCAAGAATCCCACATGGTTGTTAGCTTTTGGGGGCATATCGTAAGAAAAGAATCATAGAATAACATCAGTTTTTTTCCTTGCTGAGCCAGATTTGCAGTGGACTTCTGGATTGTAGTCTAGTTTCCAGTATACTGCATCTAGTTTGTGCTGATAATCATATAGATCTATAAAATTTTGTGAGTCTATATCTAAAAAATATCCATGACTGACGTTAGGCTTTTAAATGTGTTCATGTCAGATTAAAAATTGAATTATTCATTTATGAATAAATTATAAAGTATCATTTTTGTTCATAACACTTCTCAAGTAACCACTTACTATATTCCAGTTAGAAGAGAGCAAGCTTAGGAATCTAGTTCTCAAACTTGAGGGTATTTGAATCATTTAGGGAACTTTTTATTTTATTTTATTTTATTTTTATTTAGGGAGACTTTAAACTAGCATCCTGGCAATTCTAAGGCTAACTACTATATTGAAAAAGAGATAGTTATTAGATACTGGAAAAAGTTCATTTATCAATCAAATAATAATTTTGTGATTAGTAGTTATACAGCAGTAGATAAAGTGCATCTCACTAATGACAAAACAAAAAAGCAGTATTGTTTTGCCTTTTTATAATGTATTACCTTGTAATCTTAACGATTATAATGTGTAAGAGGGATGAGGCTGAACATTTCTCAAAAATTTTATCATAAAAGTTTGAGAGACTACTGTCTCCAAACTCAATTGTTGAAACATTAGAAATCATCTCATTACATAAATTGATCATGCTATATTATAAATGAATCTATTCCTACATTAGATCATTAAATGCTACCATTAGAATTTAACATGGAAGAGAGTACCTTCAAAAACTTAATGCTAAATAGTGTAAGATCCTCCCTAGTGTCAGAATTTGTTTGTGAATGATAAACATTATTTAGTGAAATTATTTTAACAATCAGGACTGTTGGCAGAATCTGCTTGTATTTTAAAATTCAGTTTATAATTTATGTAAGCAGTTAAATGTCATTGGATTTTACTACAGACTATGATTGAAACTTAGTAGTCATGGATTTCTCCACCCAATGCATTAAATCAGGCAACCTCAAAGGGTCTTGGTAGGCAAGTGTTTATAACATCCTTCTTTACCTACCTGCTAATCGACCTCACTTCCTGGATTTCAGTCCGTCTAGTTATCAGCTAACAAAAGAACAGCTTTTGGTTCCTGCAGACGCTGGTGAAAAAATAATCACGAGAAAGAAATCCACCTTATGTCGTCTTTTTTTGTCTGCAAAAATAAACTCAGCCATCAGACAGCTAACAGGTACAGAGGGAAGATACAAGCTCTTTCATAGGAGGAAAACTACAGAGAAAATGAGCATCATTTCTCAAGGTTTTTATTTTCTCTGATCTACAAGTGATGCTGCTGTAATTCTAGCTGCAGCTTTTACCGATCATTCACCACTCAGCAGCTGGTAGAGAAGTAAGACTGCTTGGCAACCACCTGCAGGGCTGCAGAGATGAATTACATTTTCGGAAACAACACACTTCTGTACTCTCGCGCCAGTCGTGGAGGCAATACTAGTTCTAGCCATGGCTCAGTAGGCCCAAAGCAGAAACACTGGGCCAAAAAGGGCTCGTCAGATGAACTGCAAGCTGAGCCAGAACCTTCACGCTGGCAGCAGATAGTTGCATTTTTCACTCGAAGACACAGCTTTATTGACTGCATCTCGGTAGCCACCAGCTCCACCCAGGTAACATACCACTTGTTGAAATTATTTTCAATATATTTCTGTTAACATTTGCTTTGCAAAAATGACAGTACAGGTTTCTTATTTAAAATAGCCATTCATTGATACCTTATATGCACAGAAATTTATGTTTTCAGTCTATTTGTGCACATCTTATGCACAAACAGGGAAATGAAAAACATTTTGCCTTATCCTCTTATGTAATGCCAGACTAAGCAGTCACAGATTCTGTTGAATGACTTCTTTAAAAATATAAAGCCAATAATACATTGACATATAATAAATTAATGGTGCTTATCTCATTTTTAAAGTGTTAAAACTCTAAAATATGTCTGAGCAAAGCAATAAAGAAAGTATCTATTTGTTTAGTTCTCATTTGTTGTTAGATATCCTTGGGGAGATTGTTATAATAAAGAAACAAAAGATTTTCATTTTTGTGCTTAGAAAATAGGTTAAATTTAATGCATCTGGATAGTATTGCATATGTTTCTATCTTAACGTTACATTGAATAAAGAGATTTAATGATTTGATTTTTGTAAATATATGTTTCATATATGTAAATAGATGTTATCTAGCATTAATTTGGAACCAGTAAACCTGTACAATTGCATGGTCATGGGATAAGCGAATATGAGAAGTTCCAAATTAAAATATAGAGTACTATACATTAATTTTTAAGGTAATTAAATATAGGAGAAAACATAAAGATAGTGAAATGCCTGTTGTTTAGTATAAAAGGGAGATGGGGAATTGTTAATATTTTAAAATGCATTTTAACAAACAATCATTCAGCTCTTGTAAAAATAATGGATGAGAAATGGTCTAATTTAAAAACAAGTTGAGAATGCTTTTTATGTCCTTTGTCATCAATAATAATTAAAATAAATTGCATACACAAATATGCATACATTCTTTAGAGTATTTTAAGAATAAATTTCCTTAAAGCCATTATAAAAATAATTAGAAGTAGCACCATAAATATGAACTATAACTGTTATGGCTTTATTGTTTTTAGTTTCTAGAATTATCTTATAATATTTCTTATAAATAGTGTTACCTTTTAAAAGTCAGAAATTCTAATTTTGAGATAAATTATTTGGATATGAAGTATTATTTTGTACGTAGGCACTGAAGCTACTTTAAGACAGAACTTACTGGAGGGCAATGATTCATTTTCTCAAACTAAATGCAGTTCCAAGAATTTTTATCAGCTCAGTTTTGACTATAGTTACATATGTCATAAAGGTATGCCCAAACTAAAGTTTATTGTTATTGTTCATTATAGGTTAATATTAAAGGATACATTAAAATTTTATTATATATAGCTTATATAAATAAATATGTATACATGCATATTACCATTGATGTAACTGATATTTATCCTAAGGGCATATAAATTAAAAAGATAAGAGAAATAGTTCACATATAAAACTATTGAAACCACGGAATCAAATTATATTTACTTAGAAGTTAGAGGAAAATTGTTGTCTTGTTGAAGTAAAATAGAGTTTTGAAGTTATTTTAAATCTTTCTCCCCTCTCTGAAGTCAGCTCAAATGATTGTTCTATAGTAATAAATTAGGAGTTTTTTCATACCTCTTTCCTGATAATTGTCTTTTCATTACCTTTATATTTCCTCTTTAGAAGTGTAGACTTTAGGTCACAAGTTTTGATTTGTGTTTTCTCCTGCTCTGGAAAAACAAGGTTTTCATTTCACTCTCTATAGATTTCTAACTGATGGATTGCATAAGATCCAAGTATTTTGTTAAAACTCATTAGTTTCTATTTTATAGAGTAAAATATAATGAAACAAAGAACTTGAGAACATTTTTATATTTATTGGTACTGGAATACATTTTTCTGTTTCACTTAGTAAGTTATATCTGATTTATTTTGTAGAACAAGAGATATTTGTATATTATTAGAAACAAAGTATGTTAATGAAATTTTATAATTTAACATGCTGTATGTGTATATATATATATATGTCAGTATAATGATAGTGTTTTTGTACCTGGTTGATAAACAACAGGGGTCTCATTTTTTTCTTGTCAGAATTGCTCTTTTCTAAGATTTGATAGGAAGATGAATTTGTAATTGAATTCTTTTAGATTAGGATGCATAATATTTTCAGGAAATTGGTGACTTAGTAGTGTATAAATCATTATTCAAATGTCACCAGATAGTACTTTCTACATTCTATCCTTTTCTAGTCATCTGAGTCTCTCCCATTAAGTCATACTGAACTAATTATCTTACCACCTGGTTTACCTTCTTTCCTACCCACTGTGCATATAATTATTTTTATGGATTTTTAATATCTTTATATGATCCATCCAAAATCTTGGCTTCTTTATTCCTGATATCTTTATCCCTAAAGATCTGTTTGTTTGTTTTTTATCTTTCACTAAAACGATCTAAGTTATGTTTGGAACTTTTTAAATATCACCCACTGTACCTCTCAAATAATCTCAGTTGTCAGCATTTAAAGCAGATTAGCACTTTTTATTTTCAGCTCATATCTCCTAGTACACCTACTGTCATGTCTTATTTCACAGAATACTGATTTATGTGAAGAAAGAAGAAAATTTGAGAAGTCCTTAGATAATCAAAAGGACTAAGATGGAGAGTGAAGGATAAGTTTTAAGAACACAATAGTTCATTTAAAAGGTTGAAACACAGAGCAAATTATCAAATTGAAAGTGGGGAGCCAGGAAACAGGTATTGGAAGTTTAATGTGTTCAAGAGCTACTGTGGAGGAGGTAAAGCTGCAGTTATCCAAGATTGGCTCTTACCAATGAAGTGCCAGAGGCAAGAGTTGAGATTATGAAGGCACCTTTTTTAGTCATGAACCATGGACTATTATGAGCAAAGCAAAGAGGAATGTGAAAGGGACTACTCAAGGACTTCTCAAATTCTCCATTGAATAATTCCCAACAATATATCTAACTATTAAAATACTTTCCATTAAAACAGCTAACCAGGGGCCAAGAGTTTGGCCTAGTGGTAGAGTGATTGCCTAGCATGCACGAAGACCCGGGTTTGATTCCTCGGTACCACATACATAGAAAAAGTCAGAAATGATGCTGTGCCTCAAGTGGCAGAATGCTAGCCTTGAGGAAAAAGCCCAAGGACAGTGCTCAGGCCCTGAGTTCAAGCCCCAGAACTGGGAAGGGGAGGCAAGCTCAGGGACAGTGCCCAGACCTGGAGTTCAAGCCCAGGGCTGGTGGGGCGTAGGAGGGAAGAAATAGCTAACCAGTTATTTAAAAATTTTCCTCCATGTGTGAAGTGCTATCCTTAGATCTCAGCTTCTTGAGTAGCTAGGATTATACATGTGAAGTACCAGTGCACCCAGCCTGCATATTGGTATTTTAGTCTAGCTTCCACATATGAGAGAAATCCTGAATCATTTGTCTGAGCCTGACACACTTTACTTCAAAATTTTCAGTAGGTCTATTCATCTCCTTGCATGTGGCTACTCTTGTAAAATTACCTTAGATAGTTTTCAGGACAAAAATGTGAAAATAGTTACCTGCCATACTTGCTGTAAAATCTGATTCTTAACAGAGACTTTTATTTCTGAATTTGTCACTCGAGCTCTTTGTAAGTTAATATTGTAAATCAGATTTGGAAAACAGTTGTTCCTTATTTTCCCATGAACTATATTGTACAATATGTATTCTGCATTTTTCCAGGCACCTATGTATACTCAAAAATGTGCTTGAGAGATACTTAGGAACCTGTCCTTTATATAGTAGTACCCATTAGAAAAATATACAACAGAAAGTAATTGTTTATAATGATTAGTAAACTCTTAAAACAGAATTTACCATGCTGTCCAACATTGCATTCCTTGACATTTAATTGAATTAACTGAAATCTTAGGTCTACAGAAAAGCCTACACATAGATGTTTATAATTCTGCTTATAATTGTCAAAACACAAAAGAAAGCAAGCTGTCCTGCCAGTAAGTGGTTTGATAGAATGTTCTTCAGTAACTGAGTAACAACAACAACAAAACCAAGTAACAAACCACATGGAGTAATATTAAATACCTATTACTGAGTGAAAAAAGCAGTCTAAAAAGGTTACACATTACATGACTCCAGCTTTATAACATTTTGGAAGACAGAACTATGGAGATGTTTTTTTTCCCTTGGGTCAGTCATGGGGCTTGAACATGTTTTCTGGTAGTTAAGGAGATAAGGAGTCTCACTAAGTTTTGTGCCTGGGCTGGCTTTGAAACATGATCCTCAGATCTCAGCCTCCTGAGTAGCTAGGGTTACAAGCAGAAGCCATTGACACCTGGCTGTGGAGATAGTCTTTGGTAGAAATTTGAGAGGTGGAATGAATAATAGAACACAGTGAAATTACTCTTTTTGATTCAATAGTTGTAAATACTTATCATTATACATTTGTTAAAACTCCAGCAGAAAGAATGAACACAACATCATCTGTGGACTTTGAGTGATAATAATGTGACAATGGAGCTTCATTGATTAACAAATACACCACTCTGTGATGCAGAGATGTTGATGGTGGGTGTGGTTGTGTGCACTTGTGCCTGTTGCACAGAGTATATGGAGACTTGCTATACTCACTACTCAGTTTTGCTGTGAACCTAAATCTGCTCTAAAATGCAAAATTGATATTTCAATTCAGATTAGATTACCTTTAAGAATTGAGTTAACTAACATAAGCTAATAACATACATACCTAAAGAAAGAATTTTATTTAAATTCTTTATAGATAGGAAATGTGTTGTTTTGAATAAGACCTTCTATAGAATATTTCTTGTTTATTAGATGGCCCTTCTCTCAAGGACAACTAGGCAAAAAGAAATAAATTTTATAGCCTCTAGTTTGCATATTTTTAATATATGCAAGCAAGTGTTAAAATTAACTTTTGAAGTGTTAACAGTGCTGAAAAATGAGCCACACACTCATGGGATTCATTAGAGATTAAGCATACATTTTTGCCCTTGTTTACTTTCAAGAAGTGGGTTTTTGTTTTTTTGTTTTTTTGTTTTTTTTTTTGCCAGTCCTAGGCTTGAGCTCGGGGCCTGAGCAATGTCCTTGGACTTTCTCAAGGCTAGAGCTCTACCACTTGTGCCTCAGCACCACTTCCGGCTTTTTTTCTATGTGTGTGGTACCAAGGAGTCAAACCCGGGTCTTCATGCATGCTAGGCAAGCACTTTAACCACTAGGCCAAACTCCCGGCCCCAAGAAGTGTTTATTTTTATAAACACTTTTATAAAGAGTACTTTCATAGAGTACTTTTGAGTATTACTACAGCTATAGTCCAGTAGTAAATTGGTTAATGATTATGTTTAATATTAGTTACTAAACTTCACAAGAACTGATTCTACAAGATGTATATTTTTTTTTCTTTTGTATCCCCAGAGTCTGGTGGAGAATACGTTTGATAAATATTTGTTCTATAAACAAACTTTACATAAATTGGTCATTATTTTCGCTTAATTTTCTGATGGCTAAGAGGGAGTTTTGAGCTTCAGAATATGATCTAAGTTTTGCCATTTTTATATAGGACTGTGGCGTAAAGGGATCTTTTTTACTTTGTTATTGTTTTTTCCATAATATTTTTAGTTCTGTTTTTATTTCACAATTGATAATGTTGAAAATGGCAAAAATAGTTCAAACTATGTGGAAAACAGTAGGTCATACTGTACTGCCTCATTTAAGAAATTCTAATGCTGGACTCTGGTGGCTCATGTCTATAATCCTAGCTACTTCGGGGGCTGAGATCTGAGGATCGCAGTTCAAAGCCAGCCTGAGCAGGAAAGTTTGTGAGACTCTTAGTTCTAGTTAACTACTAGAAAACCAGAAGTGGCACTGTGAAAGTGGTAGAGCACTAGCCCTGAGCAAAAGAAATCAGGGACAGTGCCCAGGCCCAAGTTCAGGCGACACAACCACCACCACCGACAACAACAAAAAAATGTTTATGAACTTAACTTTGCAGACATATGCAAATCAATTAATTTGACCTATATTGTATAAGTGCAAACTAAGCTCACTATTAGTATGATTTTAAGAGGACAACTTATGCCTCTAAATAAATTTATTTAAAGCATTACCCATCACCATTAATAGGATCCCTGCCTTATCTCCCTTTCCTTGAGTAAGCCCAAGTTGGTCCCATTTCTGAATATTATTTGTTTTAATGAGACTAAACTTTTAACTTGCTTACTCAGACAACTAGGTCTGGAGTATGGTACAATAGGACCAATTCAATTTTGATATATAATTCTATATTTTGTAGACCTATATTTGAGTTAATATATAATTCTATTTTTTATAAAACTATATAATGTTTCAAAGGGATGTAAATTTAAAAACTGTTTCAGAGGATTCAGGAAAACAAAGTACATTTCAACTATAAGAATTAATGGTGGACTGGGAGTTTGGTCTAGGGGTAGAGTACTTGCCTGGCTAGCATGCACGAAGACCCCTAGTTCGATTTCTTGGTACCACATGTATAGAAAAAGCCAGAAGTAGCCAGGTGAGGTAGCTCACACCTGTAATCCTAGCTACTCAGGAGGCTCAGATCTGAGGATCAAGGTTCAAAGCCAGCCCGGGCATAAAAGGACTTGAGACTCCTATCTCCAATTAACCTCTAGAAAAAATGGGAAGTGGGGCTTGACCCAAGTGTAGGGCAGTAGGCTTGAGCTGAAGAGCTCAGGGACAGCGCCCAGGCTGAGTTCAAGCCCCATGACCCATAGTGGGGGGAAAAAAAGCCAGAAGTGGTGCTGTGGCTCAAGTGGTAGGTAGAGCTCTAGCCTCGAGAAAGTCCAAGCAACAGGCCCTGAGTTCAAGCCCCATGCAAGCCCCACGGCTGGCAAAAAAATAAAAAAATGATTTAGCTATGCTGTGTACCATAGCTGAACTTGAGAAGAATAATGAGCAGCTAGACACTTGCCAACTACTGAAGAGACTACAATCCCAGATCTTGGTTGGAAGCCAGCTTGGACCAAAAAGTCTGTGAGACTCCAAAATCACTAACAGGAAACAGGCTGGAGTCATGTCTCAAGTGGTAATGGGCCAGCTGAGCAAACAAGCAAACAAATTCAAAAGCCTTAGGTTTAAACCCCAGTGCCACAAAAAAAAAAAAAAGAAAAAAGGAAGGAAGAAGAAAGGAGAGAGAGAGAGGGAAGGAAAGAAGGGAAAGAGAAGGAAGAAAAAAAGTAAAAACCATTTTTCAGTCTCTTTTTTTCCATACTGAAATGCTGTATGCTATAAGTCTAAATTCTTTTTTCTTTTTCTTCTTTTCTTTTTTCTCTTTCTGCTAGTCCTGGGCCTTGAACTCAGGGCCTGGTCACTGTCCTTGGTTTCTCAAGGTTAGTACTCTTACTACTTTGTGCCACAGAACTGCTTTTGGCTTTGTCTGTTCATGGTAATGAGGAATTGAACCCAGGGCTTCATGCATTCTAGGCAAGCGCTCTTCCACTAGGCCACACTTGCAGCCAAAAATTAATTCTTTCAAAAATAATGGTACACCTTTGCTATAGGCAGTTTTTGTAAAAGTTCTTTGCTCTTCTTTTTGGGGATACAGAAAATTTAAATTTAGGTCCTCCTCATGCCACTTAAACCATACTCATAGTCCTTCCAATTTTAGTGTTTTGTTTGTTTGTTTGTTTTTGATCCATTGTGGGGCTTAGACTCTTGACCCTGGGCCTTGTCCCTGAGCCCTTCAGCTCTAGGCTATCGCCCTACCCCTTGAGCCACAGTGCCATTTCCGGTTTTCTAGTGGTTAATTGCAGATAAAGAGTCTCACAGTTGGTCTTTAGGGTCTTTAGTACCCAGGCTGGCTTTGAACTAGGATCCTCAAATCTCAGCCTCCTGATTAGCTAGGATTACAGGCATGAGCCACCACATCTGGCTAGTTTTTGTTGTTGTTGTTGTTGTTGTTGTTTTTAAAATAACATAATGCTAACTTTGTTCCTGTTGTCATCACAATTTTCCTGTCTCCTACCTACTAAATAGAGTAGCTGGAATGACAAGCATGTCAGCCTATTAAAAGTATTTTAAAGGACCTAAACGATATCTGAAATCTTGATTTATAATGTTGGTTTGTGTTTTAATTATGCCCATGTTTTGTGTTAGGTGTACTTATTTTTATTTAAGTTTTGGCTTCCAAAGAAGTAAATGGCTTTGTAGTAAAAATGAACATGAGGTTTGACATTATCATCTGTTTTTTTTACTACCTGGATTAGCTCCTAAGCCCCCACTCCCTCCTTTAAAAAAAAATTAAAAAAAAAAAACAAAAAACAAAAAACCCTCCTTGGCAGTCCATCATTGGTCGGTCGTGGTGATTCACACCTGTAATCCTAGCTACTCAGGAGACTGAGATCTGAGAATCAAGGTTGAAGCCATCCTGGGCACAAAAGGACCTTGAGACACTCTTATCTCCAGTTAACCACTAGAAAAATGGGAAGTGGGGATTGGCTGAAGGGTAGGGCAGTAGCCTTGTGTGTAAGAACTCGGGGACAGCACCCAGACTAAGTTCAAACCCCATGACCCACAAAAAAGAAAAAAACAATCCTTAAAGCAGATATTGGAAAATAGGTGTCTACGGGCCAAATGTAGCCTATGTTTTTGTAAACATTGTATTTTAGAACATAGTCCTATCTGTTTGTGTATTCATGGCTTTGGTTTTGTTTTGTTTTTGCAAAGATGGAAATTGGGTTGTTTGCTTTGTTTGTTTTGGTGGTAGGAGGGCTTGAACTCAAAGCCATGTGTTTGGTAGACAGGTGCTGTACCAATTGAGCTATGCCCAGACTTTTTGCATTTGTTATTTTTTAAATAATGTCTCCCCGTGGAGCCTAGAACTCAGTTCTCCTATTTATTTTTTCCTTGTTGCTGAGATGCAGACATATACCACCACACCCATCTTTTTATTGGTTGAGATGGAGATGTATCTGGCTTTTTGCCTGCACAGTCCTCCCAGTCTCCACATAGCTCAATCATAGTTACAATTACAGGCATGAGCCACCATCTGGATTATGGCTGATTTTGAGGTACCACAACAAAATTAGATAATTAAAACAAAAGCTCCATGGCCCACAAATGTTTTTCCTTAGAAAATGTTTGCCAACCCCTAAGAATTAGTGGAGTTTTTTTCTATTGTCTTTGCAGTTAACTATACTAACAGTAAAGACAAAATAAAACTGTTTTTTTTCTGGTCGGTTGTGGGGCTTGAACTCTTGGCCTGGGTGTTATCTCTGAGCTCTTCAGCTCAAGGCTACCAGCCTGCCCCTTGAGCCACAGTGCCACTTCTGGTTTTCTGGTGGTTAATTGAAGATAAGAACCTCATAGACTTTAGTGCCCAGGCTGGATCTGAACCATGATCCTCAGATCTCAGCATCCTGAGTAGCTAGGATTACAGGCATGAGCCACCAGTCCCTGGCTTAAAATTTTTCTTAAATTTTATCAAAGTGACAGTATAGTATACTAGTAAAATGTACAGTCTTTAGAAGATGATAACCTGAGTTTAAATATATATTCTCCTGGATTAGAAAAGTTACTTAATTTTAAGTCTGTTTCCTCATCCATAAAAAGCAGGTGTAAAATAATACCTGCATCAAGATTTAATGAGAATTAGACAAGTGTCTCTGACTTACCTGTATAGTCCTGGGTACTTGGGATATGGAGATGAAGAGGATTGAAGTGCCAGGCAAAAAAATCCATAAGACCCAGTCTCAAAAAACAACAAAAAGGGCTGTCAGAGTGGCCTAGTAGTAGGGTGCTTGCCTAGCATGCACAAAGCCCTGAGTTCTATTTCTTGGTACCACATACACAGAAAAGGCTGGAAGTGGTGCTGTGGTTCAACTTGTAGAACACTACTAGGCTTGATAAAGCTCAAAAACAGTGCTCAGACCCTGATTTCAAGCTCCAAGATTAGTATGCGCGCACACACACACATGCAAGCGTGGTTGATTGGGGAGGTGAGGAAGAGGGAGAAAAACAGCAAAAAAGTTGGATATGGTGCTGCGCAGATCTCCTCTCAACTACACAAAAAACATTGGTAGAAAACATATGATACAGGACTGTTCCAGAAGGAAGCATTAAACCTTGGTTTTAAATAAATAAGATATAAAAGGATTTGGAGGCATGACTCACATTTAGAATTGCCTGTCTAGCAAGCACAAGATCCAGAGTTCAAGCACCAGTACTGCTTAAATAAAACAAGACTAAATACAAACCACTGTAATTCCTGGCATCCATAACAGCATCATCATTTTCATCAACGGTACCATGACAACAACCATTAGCAGTTCCACAAAATATTCTTGCCTTATAATTGAAGGATCCAGAGACGTAGAGGACCAACTTAATTATAGAATGGGAGCTGTGTTTCTGCTAGAGGATTCCTAGCTAACAGAGGTCCAACCAAGAAAACAAACCATACTTTTTTTACCACATTATTTTAATGTAATGCAAGGGACTGGCTACACCAGTCTTTGGAGAACTAAAGAGGCAAAATAATGTCAGATAATAGCAATGTTAAATAGTCACAGCAAGATACTTAGGTGAAAGCATGTATGGGATATTTGAAAAGCAACGTGAGGCAGTATGGTTGAAGTAGTAAGTGAAGGGAGAATAGAGGCCATGAAGAAAGATAAAACAGGGGTTTGATTGATTAAGGATTTGCAGAAGAGTAAATTGAAAAAAATGTATATGGTTTAGGAAGCATTAAGAGTCCATTTTAGATTAGTAGTCAGGAAGGTCCTTAGTTATAATGTGTTTCTCTAGCCACATTCTGAAGAAAAACAGGTTAAATAGCATATTACAGTTGGTGATTGCATTCCTGTTTATTATGTAACCATATCTTTAAATTAAGTTTTGGTGTTTGTTTCCTTGGAATTTTTAGTGGTTAATGCAACTTTTACCAGTACTATAAGAGCATCAGCTGAATGCCAAAGAAATGCCATCTTTATATAATGAAAGGATGAGAAATCTTAACTAGATATCAGTAACTTAGTTCACAAACTAAATGATCTGTTTTGTGAACTAACAAATTTGTGTTCCTATTTCTATAATAGGATTTAAAGCTAGATCTGTTTTTTTCTGTTTCCCATTAGGTATTTTAAGATATTAAATTTGTTTGTTGATACCTTTAGTAATTTATTTTGAAATAATGTTTTAGTTTTTTTACTGTACCAGTTTATATTAAAGATACTTCTGCAATGACAGCAGCAAAAAAAATTTTTTTTGAATCATAAGAAACTGAAAAATGGCTCTTTCTGTAAGTGCTTGACCTCTGTTGGATATAGAGGTTCCTAAGTAGAGTCTGTTTTCCAAATGTACTGTGAGGTATTTTATCATTAATAGACATAAGTAAGGGCAGGGAGTTTGGCCTAATCGTAGAGTGCTTGCCTACAATGCACAAAAACCCTGGTTCTATTCCTAGGTACCACATATATAGAAAAAGCTGGAAGTGGTGATGTGGCTCAAGTGGTAGGGCTGTAGCCTTGAGAAAGCTCAAGGACAGTGCTCAGGCCCTGAGTTCAGGCCCCAGAACTAGCAAAACAAAAAAAAAATAAGATCCTTATTGACCAACAGTGGCACAAGACCATTGTTTTTTCTTGCCATCTAAGATAATACCAAAACATTTGCTAATTCATTTTTTTATTTCATTTTCCCTAAAATTAAGGTAAAATTTTTTATACCTTATAAAATTTTTGCATGCTTTCTAGACTGAGTTAATAGTATTTCATGTAATATGTTGATGTAATTTCCTGATGGTATGGCTTTAGTTTATCTTTGAAATTTCATCTTATGCTATGAAAATCGTGGGGGGTTTTTTTGTTTTTTTTGTTTGTTTGTTTGGGGGGTTATTTTTACTGTTGTTGTTGTTTACCTGTCTTGTTTTTCTGTTGCTGGGACCTTAGGGCCTTGTGAATGACTGGTAAGTATTTACTGCTAAACTATATTTCTTCATCCCCTAAAAATAACTTTTACAAATTATTTAATAAGAAAATAGTAAAGGGGCTGGGAGTTTGGCCTAGTGGCCCAGAATGCATAGGGGCCTGGGTTCAATTCCTTGGTACCACATACATAGAAAAAAGCCGGAAGTGGTGCTAAAGCTCAAGTGATAGAGCTCTATCCTTGAGAAAGTCCAAGGACAGTGCTCAGGCCCTGAGACCAAGCCCAGAACTGCAAAAACAAACAAACAAACAAAAAGTAAATATATTTAGATACCTTGTAGTTCATTTATGCATGTGTCTAAATGCAAGAAACACTTTTAGAAGCTGGGTACCAAGGCCTCATACTTGTAATCTTAACTACTCAGGAGGCTGAGAACTGAAGATTAAAGTTTGAAGACAGTCCAGACAGAAAAATCTTACTCTTGGTATACAATAAACTACCAAAAAGCCCAAACTAGAGCTGTACCCAGGCTGAATTCAAGCCCCAGGACCATCATACACCCACACAAAATAATTAGCTGCTATTGTGGATATTATTATTAATGGTGCTGACTTCCTATAAGTCACTAACATACACCAGTTCTTCATTCAAAACTTGTCCTGATTGGATAACTCAGGTCTGTTTTTCACAATTGCTATCATGCAGCATAAGCCACCAGTTTTCAGCTGATTAGCAGTCTCCTAAATGATGCTTCTATTCCTTCCTGCCAGGATTCAGAAACACACAAGAAAAAGCACTTTTAAATATTTTAAGTAGAAAGGGATTTAAAAGTAGTAGCCTACCTCAGTATATATTTGTATGTAGTCCATGGTTATAGGTATGGATATAAAGTACAAGCAGTTCAAGTGACTTGTAATACAGACCATTTTTATGAAAACATTCTGTTGTAAATATTACCTTCCTAGTTTTTAAGTTAATATAAAGATAAAGCTATAAAGAAAATTGATCTTAATATTAGATCAATTTAAATATTTGTCATATAGCTGTCAGATAATGATGATTTTTAAATGGCACATTTAAAATACGTTCAATCTAACCCATTCTCTCACAGAAATTTACAATTTTCTGCAGTGCTTCTTGAGTCAGTGTTAATATTATAGCCTTGTTGTCATGGCAACATGTCTCTGAAGTCAGCCTCAGAAGCTAATGATTCCATGGTGTTGCTATGGATAGAAACGACTGAGACTGTTACTAGTCACATGGTCAATATTTAAAACACACACACACACACACACACACACACACACACACACCTCTTTGGAGCTAATCTTGTTGAGTAATACAAATAGAACATAATCACCACTTTCTGCCTAATGAAATAATTGTATAAGCTTTTTCAAGTTTAAAATGCTATTCTGAACTCCTTTTCTGAAATAACACATACAGTATTTACTTCCTTATTATGCCCTCATTATTTGTGTCTATATGTGTGTTACTGTATTTGACACTTTCCAATTTAGAATCTTTTTATAAGGCTTTTCAGCATTTTCCCATGCCCTCAATTCTGTTGTCAAGTGATCCTTTTATATCTTAACTTCATTGTAAGGTCTAATACTATGTTGTTCCACAGCAGCCTTCATTTAACTATTTGTTTAAAGCTTTGTTTTTGTTACAAATGTTATTGTTTTATAGTTCTCCATTATCAAAATGGGTTATTATTTGGAGCTTGGATGTTGCATGTTTTGATAAGTTATTTGTTTTTGAAGTATTTGTCCATGGTAGGTTATTTTGCAAATCAATTGCTCTATAGGGAATGAGATTTTAAGATGATATAGATTTTTTTAGGATTTAAAAACAAAAACAGTATTGAATCTTTATCTTAAGTTGATCAGTTCCATACTGAAGGTTAAATGGGATTTAAATGTAACAGTAAAGGATTTTTAGCTTATCATAAGGAGTTTTGGAAAGCAACTGCTCAGTAGAAATTTTTTGTGTGTGTTCTTGGCTTTGAAACTTTGTATAAGCATATAGCTTTGCTTTATTTTTTTTTACCAAATTATCAATTTAACATTTTACCCTATGATTATAGTAATGCAATTATTATTGGTTGGTAAATAAGTCAATTACTATTGGCATTTTTGAAGATTTAAATTATTTATTTTAGTTTCTAACAATACAACTAAATAAAGTAAAAGGGACAAAGAGGCACAAGGAAACATGGTAAATATGCTGGTGACTTTCACCATGGGCAATATATGTATCAACTCATCAAATTATAAGCACTAATATCCACCCACTTTTCCTCAAAGATCTTTACAAAAATAGGGTAAATTTGAAGTATAAAGGGTTTTTTGGGGGGAGGGGGACTTTTTTTTTTCTTTGCCAGTCCTGGAGCTTGAACTCCAGACCTAGCCATTGTCCTTGAGTTTTCTCAAGGCTAGAGCTGTACTACTTGAGTCATAGCACCACTTCCCATCTTTTCTATGTATGTGGTACCAGGGAATTGGACCCAGAGCTTTGTGTATGCTAGGAAAGCACCCCACCACTGGACCACACTCCCAGCCCCAGATTTTTTTTTTTTTTTGCCAATTCTGGGCCTAGAACTCAGGGCCTGGGCACTGTCCTTGGGCTGTCTCAAGGCTAGAGCTCTACCACTTGAGCCACAGCACCATTTCTGGCTTTTTTCTATGAATGTGGTACGGAGGAATCGAACCTGGGTCTTCGTGCATACTAGACAAGCACTCTACCACTAGACTAAACTCCCAGCCCCAGATTATTTTTGTTTTTTGTTTTTATTTTGATGACTATAGTGAGTTATTTGGTTAGAGTATCCGTTTGGGTTGTCTTAACATTTAATGATTAGACTGAAGTTACACATCTTTGCTAGACATGCCACAGAAGTAATTTCCTCTTATATATGCTTCCAGATAACATATAATTTCAATTCCCCCCTTATTGGTGATGTTAATTTTTCTCATCACTGAGTAAAGATAGAATGGACAAGGCTCCTTAAGGGATTGTGGATATGGGTATGGGTAGCTTGTGTCTGTGTTCTATCCAAACATTCATCACTAGAATTAAAGAGGTCCAAGGACAAATATCCATGCTGATTATCAAAATAAGGATTTTTTTTGGTGGGGAGGAGGATACTAAGGCTTGAACTCAAGGCATGGGTACTGTCCTTAAGTTTTCTCAAGGCTTATACTCTACCACTTGAACCACCACAGCACCAATTCTGGCTTCTCTGGGTATGTGGTACCAAGGAATTGAACCCAGGGCTTTGTGTGTGCCAGGCAAGCATTCTACCACTAGGATACACTCCAGGCCCCAAATAAAGATTTGGTAATTCCACCGTTCTACATTTTTTACTGATACTCTATTGTGAAGAAATTTTTTATTTTTTTTCATGTTTGTATTTGTATAGGGACTCTGAGGTTCTAGATGTATTTATAGTTGATATATACTTATAGTAGTATATAATAACTTTTAAAAAGAAAGGTGTATGTTACAGCATAGATGAACCATGAAGATACGTTAAGTGAAGTGAGCCAGCCATAAAAAAAAAACGAATATTATATGATTCAACTTAAATACTAAATTTGGGGGGCAGGTAAAGAGGATTGTATTAGAATTTGAACTCAGGGATTTACACTTGCCAGGCAAACATACTACCATTTGAGTGTGAGGAGCTACTCTACTGCAGGAGCCGTGCCTCATGGTAATTTTTTATTATATACATAAATTAACATACAATATATAATCTTAAGTATTCTAAAATATTTTACAATTTTAAATGTATGAAAACAGATTCTCTTACAGTGAAGGATATATAAACCGACAAAAACTCTAGAAAATGTGACTTATCAGTAAATGTTAGTAAATATCTAGAACCTTTAAAAAAAAAAAAAAACTGGTCTTGGGACCTCACCTGGCTGAGATGGTGCCTACCGCCCAGTCGGAAGGCGTGGCTATGGTTTGTGACGTAAAGTAAGGCCACCGCTGGGATAGGCCCCAAACCCTTCTGCCCTCTTGGACAGCACATGATTCCCCTTCTTTATCTATAGAGAGAGTAAACATGTGGACCTCCCCCGCCCTGCCCACCTTTGTGCTGATAGGCTCCTGCACCCTATATTATCTAAATGTACTTCCTCAATAAACGAGTGTCTGCCTTGGTGGGAAAAAAAACCCTGCCTATAATCCTAGCTACTCAGGAGGCTGAGATCTGAGGATCGTGGTTCAAAGCCAGCCTGGACAGGAAAGTCAGTGAAGGTCTTCACTGCAACTAACTACCAGAAAACCAAAAGTATCACTGTGGCTCAAAATTTTAAATTTTTTCTCTTTTTTTGGTGGGTCATGGGGCCTGAATTCTGGAGCCTGGGCACTCTGTCTCTGAGCTCTTCAGCTCTAAGCTACCACCCTACCCCTGGAGCCACAGCCCCACTTCCGGTTTTCTAGTTGTTAATTGTAGGTAAGAGTCTCAAGGACTTTAGGGTCTTTAGTACCTGGGCTGGCTTTTGAACCTCGATCCTTAGATCTCAGCCTGAGTAGCTAGGATTATAGGCATGAGCCACCATGCCCACCTCAAAGTTTTGAATTTTTATTCTTGGGATAATGTATAGAGGGGTTACAGTTATATTACTCAGGTAGTAGGTGCATTACTTCTCCCACATTGATACCCCTTCCTTCTCATGCTTTTGTCCCTGTTTCCCTCCCCCCCCCTCCCAATCATCTTGTTTTTCCCCCTTTTGCTTCTCTTTTTCAAATAAACAAATGTAAGTGAAATATGCCAGGTAAAAAAATTAGATACAGGGGCCGGGAGTTTGGCCTAGTGGTTGAGTGCTTGCCTAGCATGCACAAAGACCCAAGTTCAATTCCTCGGTACCACATACATAGAAAAAAGCCAGAAGTGGTGCTGAGGCTCAAGTGGTAGAGCTCTAGCTTTGAGAAAGTCCAAGGACAGTGCTCAGGCCCTGAGCTCAAGCCCAGGACTAGCAAAAAAAAAAAAAAAAAAAAATTAGATACAGTAACAAGAAGAGATTTACCCTAAGGGCATAAAAAGAGAAGAGAAATGACATAGTATATTAAGAACAACAATCACACAAGATAAACGTCTTGTTTCCCTCCATATCCTAGAGTTCCTTTCATTTAGTCTCATCCTATATGACCTTATGTACAAAGGTTTTCAGCTATTGTAATCCTTTGCTAGGAGAGTCCTAGGTATATACTAATAATTACAAATGAGGAAAACCAGTAAGCCTATGTTCCTTTGGGTCTGGCTTACTTCTCTTAATAGGATATTTTCCCTTTCCTTATGAATGGAGTGATGTCATTCTTTCTGATGACAGCATGGAATTCCATTGTGTATAAGTACCACATCTCATCCATTCATCTACTGAGGGGCTTCTGGATTGGTTCCATATCTTAGCTGTGGTAAATAATGCTGCAATGAACATCATTGTGCTAGTGGCTTTAGTATGCCCTTGTTTTTGTACATTTGGGTAAATGCCATGGAGTGGAATAGAGGAGCTCCATGTTTAGTCTTTTGCGGAACTGCCATACTGCTTTCCATAGTGGTTGAACGAGTTTACACTCCCACCAACAGAGTAGTAGTGATCCCTCCTGCCACATCCCTGACAGCATCTGTTGTTAGTAGATTTCTTGATAATGGCCATTCTAACTAGGGAGTAAGGTAGAACCTCAAAAGTTGTTTTGATTTTATTTTATGGCAGAGATGTTGAACATTTCTGTTTTGTTTGTTGTTGTTGTTGGGGGGTTTTTTTTGGTTTGTTGTTGTTGTTGTTGTTGTTCCTTTTTTTTTTTTTTGCCAGTCCTGGGCTTAAGCTCAGGGCCTGAAGACTGTCCTTGGATTTTTCTCAAGGCTAGAACTCTACCACTTGAGCCTCAACACCACTTCTGGCTTTTTCTAAGTATGTGGTAGCAAGGAATCGAACCCAGGTCTTTGTGCATGCTAGGCAAGCACTCTACCACTAGGCCAAACTCCCAGCCAATGTTGAGCATTTCTTCATGTGTCTATAAGACATTCTTATTTCCTCTTAGGGAAGTCTCTCTTTAAGTCTTTAGCCTACCTTTTAATGGGATGGTTGTTTCTTTGAGGATTTGTTTTTGAAAGATTCTTTTTTTTTTTTTTTGCTGTAGGTATATTTTAGATATGAGGCCCTTATCTGTTGTATGGTTAGTGAAGATCTTCTCCCACTCTGGCTTTTTTATTTAACTTGTTGGCTATTTCCTTTGCCATACAGAAGCTCTGTAGTTTAAATGGTTTGGGTTTTATGTGATGTGGCTTAGATTTTTTTTTTTGTCATATATTGTATAAAGATGCTTCATTGTAACATTTCCATGCACACATATAATGTACTTGGCTCTTATCTATTCCTTGCTCTCTGTTAACCTCATTCCTCTTCCCATGTTTTTAAAGTTTTAATGGGCTTCATCATGTTTTTACACATAAATACAAAATTTTGAGATAAGGTCTATATAGTACAGGCTGTCCCTGAGCTATCTATCTGTCTACCCAGCTTTCTGGCTGCTGGGATTGCTTGGATTATAGGCATGTGCTATCACATCGGCACCCTTAATTTTGATTGAAATGATAGGCCATTACTATACTTATTATTTATTAGTGAGGATCAATGTAATTTCAACTGTAGCCATTCTTGTTCCTATTTTAAGTCTGCTAAGATACTATCCTTTTATCTATTTGATTTTAGTATTCTTGCATATATTTTTAATAAAATGTTATTAAGGTGTACAAAGGAGTTACTATTTCATAAGTCAGGTAATGAATATATTAATTTTTAGACAATGCCACTCTTTCTTTCACGTCATACATATCTTTTATATAGCAAGTATTTATGAGTTAATTTAGCTATGAGTTTAATTCTAAAATATTGTTTCTGTTCTCTAGTTACATCTTTTTAAAAAATAACTGAATCAGCCAGATGCTGGTAGCCCACACCTCTAATCCTAGCTACTCAGGTGGCTAAGATCAAGGGTTGTGGTTCAAAGATGACAGCCCAGGCAGGAAAGGAAAATCCAGAAGACTCTTACTTGAGCCAGGAGTGTAGCCTAGTGGTACAGTGCCTGCCCAGCATGCACGAAGCCCTGGGTTTGATTCCTGGGTACTACATACACAGAAAAAGCCAGAAGTGGTTCTGTGGTTCAAGTGGTAGAGCTTTAGCCTTCAGAAAACCCAAGGACATTGCCCAAGTCTTGAGTTCAGTCCCCAGGACTGGCCCCCAAAAAATACTCTTGGCCAGCGGCTCAAGGTTTAAAGCCAGCCCAGGCACAAAAGGACTTGGGACTCTCATCTCCAATTCACCTCTAGAAAATGGGAAAGTGGGCTTGGTTCAAGAGTAGGGCTGTAGCCTTGAGCTGAAGAGCTCAGGGACAGCACCCATGCCGAGTTCAAGCGCCATGTCCCCTCCTTCTGCCCCCCCCCCCCACACACAAAAGACTCTTACTCCAGTAAACTACTCAGAAAAAGCTGGAAGTGGTACTGTGGCTCAAGTGGTAGGACATTAGCCTTGAATAGAGGCTCAGGGATAGTGCCTAGGCCCTGAGTTCAAGCCCCAGGGCCAGAGAAAAATACTGAATCAATTCACATGAAGTTTTATTTTAAAATAAAGCTCCAAACATTAAATATCACTGGAGTTTTCTCTTCCCTTAATTTGTTTTTTGCCTTAATATGTCTGGCACCTAGTAGACAATTATTGAATGTTAGTTGACATAATTTTAGTCGAGTTATTCTTTGTAGTAGAGGTTATTAAGAACAGATTATTTTAATTGGTAAAAATTTAGTTTTTATTTTATTTGAATGTTTAGTCTTTGAATTTATAAATGCTCATTGTTTGCATGATGTGCTAGTAAAATGTCTCTTGGGGTTGGGAATTTTGCTCAGTGGAAGAACTCTTGCCTAGCAAGTACAGGGCCCCAGGTTCAGTCTTCTGCAAAAATAGAAGAAATAGCCGGGCTCGGTGGCTCATGCCTGTAACCCTAGTTACTCAGGACACTGAGATCTGAGAATTGCAGTTCAAAGCCAGCCCAGGCACTAAAGTCCATCAGACTCTTTTCTCCAATTAACCAGAAAACTGGAAGTGTTGCTATGGCTCAACGGGTAGGTTGGTAGCCTTGAGCTGAAGAGCTCAGGGACAACACCCAGGCCCAGAGTTCAAGTCCCACACTGACCAAAAAAGAAAAACAGTAAGTAAATAAATAAAATAATGCTTGGTTCTTTTAATTCAAAAGCACTTTAAAACATCCTGAATGAACTACACAACTATCTTATCCATCTTACTATGAAACTCTTGTTTTTCATTCTTGGTTTTGTTACTTCAACATTGAAGGAATAGTCATTTTTGAGGAAAAACATTTTGGGAAATGAAAAATCTTGTAAGTTAGATTATTGATATTGTTTTAAAAAATAATGGTGGGGCCGGGAGTTTAGCCTGGTGGTAGAGTGCTTATCTAGCATGCATGAAGACCGGGGTTTGATTCCTCGGTACCACATACATAGAAAAAAGCCAGAAATGGTGCTGTGGCTCAAGTGGAATAGCTCTAGTCTTGAGAAAGCCCAAGGATAGCGCCGAGGCCCTGAGTTCAAGGCCCAGGATTGGCAATAATAATAATAATAGTAATAGTAATAATGACATACCCTTATTTTTCCTATATAAGTAAAATTTGTTTCAATTAGAAACAGAATAGTCACTCTTTTTAATTATAGAAACTTTATAATTGGTAGTATAGTTCTTTCTAAAATTTTTATAGAAACTTTTAAAGTATTAATATTTAACCAGTTTCTGAATTATTTCTGAAAAGTAGATTCTTATGGTGCAACATTCTGTTAAGTGTTTCCTTTTTACCTTGTTGTTGTTCTGATTTTTTGTCATTGATGATTTTTAGCCAACAGAAGCTGTTCCTCCCTCTCCTCCCACTGTCCCTGTGATCCCTGTCCTGCCAGTCCCTGCTGAGAATACTGTCATCCTACCCATCATATCACAGGTTTTTATTAGTTTACTTTTTCTTTATAAACACTTCATTTGCTTTTTATTGTTTTATGTTTTTTTCTTAAGTTTTAGTGTTTTTTGTTACTTTGGGCATCAGTTGATACTTTTAAGAAATTCAGTATTTTGGATTTATGTAAAGTGGGTTTAACATTTGCTATTTCATTAGGTAGATTGTGAAATAACATTCACTATTTATCTTTAATTTTTAAAATGCTAAAAAAATTAAATAATTTTACTGTAGAAAATTTTATTTAATATTTAAGGTTATAAAAATCATAGTCTTGCCTGATGCAGTGGCTCACGCTTATAATCCTAGCTACTCCAGAGGCTGAGATCTGAGGATCAAGGTTCAAAGCCAGCCAGGCACAAAAGGACCAGAGACTCTTATCTCCAATTAACCCCTAGAAAATGGAATTTGGGGCTTGGCTCTAGGGTAGAGGGGTAGCCTAGAGCTGAAGAGCTCAGGGGCAACGCCCTGGCCCAGGGATAGGGAGACCTTGAGCTGAAAAGCTCAGGGACAGTGCTCAGGCTGCATTCAAGCCCCATAACCCACCAAAAAAAAAAAAGTCATACTGTTGGGCCAGAGGTTGGTCTAGTTGTAGAGAGCTTGCCTACCATGCATAGAAACCAGGATTCCATTCCTTGGTACCACATACGTAGAAAAGGCTGAAAGTGGTGTTATGGCTCAAGTGATAGAGCTCTAACCTTGAGAAAACCCAAGCACAGTGCTTAGGCCCTGAGTTCAAGCCCCAAGACTGGCAAAAAAAAAATCATACTCTTGATCCTATGTTGGATATATCCTTTTATGTAGCACTTTGTTTCCCAGTATACACCATCTTAGAAATATTTTATGTCTCAGATAGCATATTTTGCTTGTCAGATGCCCAAGAATATGATTAGTTTTCTCTTTTAGAGCCATACTGTTCCAAAGAATGGCATACTGACATTAATTGCTTTCCAAACAGAATTATCTAAAGTCAAATTAATAGAAGCATTATATATATATTAATAATCTTGATGTAAAAATCTCTCTCATTTAAAATTTTATGTATTCAGATATCATTTGCAGAGATTGTTTTAGCCAGAAGTCTAAGTGGACATGGTATGTTTGCTATGTAAGTACAGGTGCAACACACCCCTTTTGGAGAAAAAGATGAGATACCAATTGTGATCGCTCATATCTCAGTGCTCATATGCTTTGCTCAAATCTCAAAGTCTATAGGAATATCCACAAAATATAAGATTTTATGAGAAATTGACAGTATTACCATGAGACTTCAATATTGTAATGACTAAATTAGGCTAATGTTACTACTTATAAATAAGCTTTATCTTTGTTGGACATCATCTAAAAATTAAGTTATAAAAAACCTTCGAGAATTGAATAGATGAGTCCACATATTCTTGCCATGTTTTTATAAGAAATTGAACTTACAAATAAGATATAATACTGCAGAAAAGCGTATAGTTTATTATAATGTAATATCACATCTTTCTAAGTATCCAGGACTTACTAATACAAAATTTCTTGAAGTAGGAGGTTTGAAAGTTTATTTTACTAGTGTTTCTTGCACTTATTTTAATGTTTAAATTGTTTTATAAAGCCTCCACTGGCAGCTCATGCCTATAATCCTAGCTACCTAGAAGGCTGAGATCTGAGGATCAAGGTTCAATGCCAGCCCGGGCAAAAAAGTCTATGAGACTCTTATCTCCAATTAACATCAGGAAACTGGAAATGAGGCTGTGATTCAAGTGGTAGAGTGCTAGCCTTGAGCCCAAAAACTCAGGGACAGTGCTCTAAATTCCATCATCATGGATGACAGTTACTCTTGGAAATTTATAAGTGATAGAATTAAAGAAATATAGGTCTTAATAAAAGTCCAATTGCCTTGGTTTGTCATTCAGTCACACTACTTGTTCTGTAACTCGAACACAATTTAATGATAGTTTCTTTATGATTTTTTTTTTTTGCCAGTCCTGGTCCTTGAACTCAGTGCCTGAGTACTATCCTTGAGCTTTCTCAAGGCTAGTGCTCTACCACTTGAGCCACAGCACCTCTTTCAGCTTTTTCTATGTATGTGATACTGAGGAATTGAAACCTGGTCTTTGTGCATGCTAGGCAAGCACTCTACCACTAGGCCAAACTCCCAGCCAGTCGGTTGGGGTTTTTATTTGAGCAATTGAATTCTTTATTTTCATTATTTTTTTCATGGTTACCATCCCTTTTTTAATTCTTCTATCATATCTTGCATTTCCTTCTTTAGTTTACCTGTATTATTTATTCTAATATTCTTGGACTTTATCCAGCTTTTTAAACATCCATTTCCTTATTAGTCATTCTTATTTCTGTTTTATTGAGCTCATTGTTTGGACCTTCTTCCTCTTCATTCTCACTTAAATTCTTTTGTGGGAGATATTTCTCATTTATTTATTAATGTCATGTTTTTTCACTGGGAATTATGCATCTGGGCCCAGGATTTCTTGAGATTTCAATCTCTTACATAGTTTCAGTTGATAGTTTTTTGCAGCTTCATTAAGATGGGGTGGTGGTTGGTAATAGTTTATGTGGTAGGATGATAGTTATGAATTCATGTATATTTTTTGTTTAATTATATTTTTATTGTCTTTCAGTAGTTGTGCAAAGTTCATGTGTACTCTTGTTTTATAAACAGCTCTTATTCCCCCTTGTTTAATTTTAAAGAAATATAAGATCTTTTTTTGCATATGCCTTGGTGTTAAGATTTTAAATTATTAGAATCAAAAGAAAATTTCTCTATAAGGTGATAAATTGGTAATGATCCAGCAATTAACATTGTTATGGTTAATAATTTATACTAGATTTTGATTTAAAAAAAACTTTCTATGTTTAATGTAAATAGAGGGGATTAAATTTCTTTCTGTAATCTCAAAAGTATATTTCCTTTCTCTCATTTAAATAGCCTTTTTTGTTGTTTTCTGCTGTAATAGCTTGAGCAGAATACAATTCTCAACAATATGAATTAGAAAGCAAGTAATTTCAAATGTTCAAAAAATGTTTATATGTCATAAATAGTCTTACATGTAGGATCTTTATTAGGTCTTATTTTCACTGAAGTTTTCCAAGGAGAAGATGTTACATATTTAATCCTTGAGTTCACATACAGTTAATATTATGCCTATATACAACAAAAATGTTTTTTATTCATTTTAACCTACTACGTAACATTTGTAACACAGTGTCATTTTTTAAACTCATGAAACAGTACGCCTGCCTGCCTAGCTTCCCTCCCTCTCTTCCCTCTCTCCCTCCCTCCCTGCCTGCCTTCTTTTTTCTCTTTCTTTCCTTCCTTCCTTCCTTTCTTCCTTCCTTCCTTCCTTCCTTCCTTCCTTCTTTTCTTTTCTTTCTTTCCTTCCTTCCTTCCTTCCTTCCTTCCTTCCTTCCTTCCTTCCTTCCTTTCTTCCTTCCTTCCTTCCTTCCTTCTTTCTTTTCTTTTCTTTTCTTTCTTCTTTTCCTTGCTTTTTGTCATGGAGCTTGAATTCTGGGTCTGGGCCCTATCCATGAGCTCTTCAGCTCAAGGCTAGTGCTCTATCAATTGAGCAACAGTGCCACTTCCAGTTTTCTGGTGGTTAATTGGAGATAAGAGTCTCAGGGACTTCTGTGCCCTGGCTGGCTTTGAACCTCAATCCTCAGATCTCAGCCTTCTGAGTAGCTAGGATTACAGGCATTAGTAATTGGTGCCTGGCAAAACTACTTTTTTTACTCACATCATTCAGATCGATATTATGCTGAAAATAGTGTATCATTTGAATTCCAAATATGCATTATGGTTTCTGAGGGGGCATCTTTTGGTTTGGTTTGGTTTGGTTTGGGGTTTTTTTTGTTGTTGTTGTTTTAAGTGATAGACTCACTATGCAGCCCAGGCTGATTGAGAAATCTGGCTTAGTCCCAAGTGCTAGAATTATAGATATTCTACCACCGCACCTGGCTCAGATAATTCTTTTTTTTTTTAATTGATGTTACATTTGGTGCCAGAATATGCAATTTTGCTATTTCATGTTATATAGCTCAGGACCTTCATGACATTAATGTTTTAATTATTTAATTAATTATTTTAAACTGTCATCTAACTTTCCCATATCATGTTGCTCCCACACCTACCATCTATCTTTGCCAAAATACCTTAGTGGAAAATACATCAGTCAATTTGTCAAGACCTGTATTAGTAGATACTTGCTTTCAACACCCAATATAATCTTAGGAAATCAGGGTAGTCATGATCAGAATACTTAAACTATTTTGAGATTCAATAATTCCTATTTTTTAAAACCCTACGCATTTGAAAAAAAATATTTTGTGTTAATAATGTTCTTTCATACAACTTTTTTGGGTAATTCTTTAGTTGGAGTAAAAGATAATGCGTGTTTAATGGCATATTAAGCATAGCTCCTAAAATTTGTTTAAATATTACCTTATTCTATGAAAATGTGCCTAAATTTAGTGCTTTCATAAATAAAATACTCAACAAATAATTTTGACAGGAATATATCCATTTTTGGTAACCTATTTTCACTTGGTACTATCTTTATTATATCATCCACATGAAAATTACTTCTCATAGCCAGTAAGCCACATTGTTTTTATTTGAAACTGACTAGTTAAATAGTACAGATTGATAATGTAAAACAGTAATTTCAGTCAGAAATTATTAAGGACTTTTACAATTAAAATGTTCCTGATTTTGGCCAGGAGTTTGGCCTAGTGGTAGAGTGCTTGCCTAGCATGCTCAAAGCCTCGGATTTGATTCCTACATAACACATATTTAGGAAAAGCCAGAAATGGTGCTGTGGCTTAAGTTGTAGAGCTCTAGACTTGAGAAAAGCCCAAGGACAATGCTCAAACTGTGTTTGATCTTCAAACACAGTTGAGTGGAGAAGGGCTTTTTTTTTTCTGGGTAATAAGCATCATTGAAATCCATGGAATCCTTGAGAATAGAAGCCTTAGTTTTCTGTTGGAGTTGTTGCGTTGTACTAAAGAATATCAATTTTGTGAAATGGCTATGCTATTTTAACAGAAATCTTATCTCTCAAAAGGAAACATTGCTGCTTGTTTTTGTTTTGTTTTACTACTTGATACTAGAAATTGTGTAAAATATTTAGCATATAAAAAGCTCATATAAGTGGGGTATGGTTGGCTCATGCCTGTAATCCTAGCTACTCAGGAGGCTGAGATCTAAGGAGTCAATTTAAAGCCATCCCAGGCACTAAAGACCATGAGGCTCTAATCTCCACTTAATCAATATAAAACCAGAGGTGGAGATGTGGCTGGAGGGGTAGCTCGGTAGCTATGAGCTGAAGAGCTCAGGGACAGCTCCCAAACCCAGAGTTCAAGCCCCATGACAGACAAAAGATAAAGTAAAATAAAAAGCTCATATAAACTTATAACGTAAGAAATAGCAAATAGAACCATGGAATGATGCATACATAGCTTGTTTCAGTTTTCTGGATTTACTCTGCACTGTTGTTACTTTGGGGAGTTTTAGTGAAGGGAATATGTAATCTCTATGCAACTTGTGCAAATTTTTATAAAACTATTCAGAATAAGAAGTTTTGCAAAGATAAAACCAAGTCACTGTATGATCCTAACATTTGTGAACACTAATATGCACGATGTTTTGATTATAGTATTAGGCTAACACATTTACAATTCTTTCTGTGAAGGCAAATCCTCCTCCAGTATTGGTCAACACAGACAGCTTGGAAACACCAACTTATGTAAGTTTTGTTTCCTTCTCATATTCAAAAAAATTCTACCATTTATAAAGTTCAATTTTGATATAGCTGCAAAGGTATCAACATTATTTTCTCTTACTGGGTAGTCACAGTCATTTTAGAATTTTTTGGAAATATTTAGTAAACAGGTTTGTGTATGTGATCAAGCATTAAAATAGTACAACTTTCTAATTTTTTCATGATTTTAATGTTTCTCTAAAGTTCCTTTAAAAGTTTCTTTCCTTAGCTGGGCACTGATGGCTCACGCCTATAATCCTAGCTCAGGAGGCTGAGATCTGAGGATTTCAGTTCAAACCCAGCCCAGGCACGAAAGTCCATGAGACACTTATCTCCAGTTAGCCACCAGAAAACTGGAAGTGGCACTGTGGTTCAAGTGGTAGAACACTAGCCTTGAGCCGAAAAACTCAGGGACCAGTGCCCATGCCCAGAGTTCAAGCCCCACAACTGATTTAAAAAAAAAGTTTCTTTCCTTTCAATATTAAAAGCCAAGATAGTAGAATCTGATAAAAGCATCTTTTACCTCAAAGGCATATTTGAGAGGTAAGGAAGTATGTACTTATGCTTTGTTTTGTTTTTTTGCTTTTTTTTTTTTTGCTGCGCTTGGGGTCAGGGCCTGATTACTGTTTTTGGGTTTTCCTCAAGGCTTGAGTTCTACCACTTGAGCCACAGCACCCCTTTGGCTTTTTTTTTTCTACATATGTGGTACCTTAGAATTGAACCTGGGTCTTTGTGCATGCTAGACAAGCACTCTATCACTAGGCCAAACTCCCAGCCTGCTTTGTTGTTGTTGTTTTTTAATCCACTAGTATTTCATTTCATACACTTTATTTTAAAATTCTTTTTGTCCCCATTTTTGAACTGTAATATTTTTCAGTCCACAAACTCTTTTTATGTTTTCTCTGTTGAAATATATTTTGTATATGGGCAGAATCAGTGGTTCTGTGCTTTATTTTTAGAACTCGGCTAAAAGGTTAAGAACTAACAGAATTGCTGTGTACGGTAGCTCACACCTGTAATCCTAGCTACTCTGGAGGCTGAGATCTGAGGATCAAGATTCAAAGCCAGCTGGAGCACAAAAGGACCTAAGACTCTTATCTCTAGTTAACCTCTAGAAAATGGGAAGTGGGTCTTGGCTCAGGGACAGCTCCCAGGCGATGTTCAAGCCCCATGACCCACCAAAAAAAAAAAAAAAGAACTAACAGTTATATAATAAAGGAAATAAATTGCACATATGTTTAAGGTAAATATACATATGTATTTTAGGAAAAATACCATCAAGTTGAAAGAAAGATTATTAAATATAAAGGTCCAAAATAATTTTGTCTGTCCATCGATGCCAGCTACTGGATGGAAGTCCTATGCTAATAATAGAGATATTTCTAAGATGTGAGCTAATGGTGAATCTAACTTGGCATGAACTATGAAGTGAAATTTGTGATAGAGGAAGCGTAAACATCCAACTGTAGAGGTGGGAAATAGCAGAATATTTGGAAATGGGGCGTCATTCAAATTGAACAGTATATTAGAATTTGATGAAATACAAGTTGTATTTTTGGAATGAAGATAAGTGGCAATCAGGCATTCATTTATTCAGAGCCTTAACTTCCAAACCATAGACTTGAAGTTTAGAAAGAAGGAATTTCTGAAGATTTTAGAGAGTTTGTGTTATTATCCTATGTTTTTTTCTTTATAATTCCAAATGATTAAAACACAAGGCAATGGGTACTACCAATCTAAATGGTTAGGTATTGCAATATTTCAGAGGAACTTAACACAAGCCTGAAGAAATTAATATAATGAGAATGAAGACATAATGATTTTCAGGAAAGTTGGAGTATTTAAGAAGAATTAGCATCCAGTTAGATATGTGGATCATGATACAGAAAGAGTCAAATAATACTTTCCTCTGGTGAAGACTACAATAGTATGAATGTCAACACAGTTACATTTGCAGTCTTCCGTTTCTTGTAAATCTTCCCGAAAATTATTGAAATGAGGTATATTATTTTATCACTGTCACATATAACAGGTTTTCATTAATAAATTATGGAACCATTATCTTGCTGTTCCTGATTTTTTTTCACTCTGAATTTCTGAGTTACATTTATTTTCCCCTTTAGGTTAATGGCACTGATGCAGATTATGAATATGAAGAAATCACACTTGAAAGGGTAAAAACTATTAATGATCTTAATCTGTTATTTTAAAGAACTTTTAAATATAATACTTGGTCATAGAAGATTCAAGAGAGAACATATATTTTAACAGTAATGTTTTCAGACATAAAAATTTATGGCTCTGTAGACATAATGTTTTATTACATAGATTAATATGTATCTATGACATACAAACCTTCAGCCTAATTTTAATTATGTTCTAAAATTAAGTGCCAGGGGGTGTGGGGGGGGAGGGAAACGGGTACCAAGACATGTGAAAGGGTATCAATGTATGTGAATTAATGCACCTTCTATCTGGCAAATATCATGTAACCCTTTTACTAATTACAATAAAAATAAATAAATTATAAAAAAATAAAAATAAAATAAAATAAAATTAAGTGCCAGTGATTGTATATAGAGATTCCCTTCATTGAATACTTGTTTGTTAAACATATCATTTGAAATATGATATAAAAATCAATGATAATAAATTCTTTAATAAAAAAAATGCCAGAAGTGGTACTGTGACTCAAGTGGTAGAATTCTAGTCTTGAGAAAGCGCAGGACAGTGCTCGGGCCCTGAGTTTAAGCCCCAGGACTGGCAAAAAAAAAAAAAGTAATGTTTTCTTTTATAAATTTATGGATCACAAAATTAGCTATGATATTTTCAAAATTTTTTCTTTAATATTCCTTTGGAGCATATTTTTCTAATTTTAAAATTGTTTTACATTTACAAACAAGTTACAAAAGTAAAACAGAAAAGTTCTCATTTTCCCTAGTCTGAAATGTCCCCTGCTTTTAACATTTTTATAGTATATTTATTTCAATGAAACAGTATTTATCAATTATTGTTTACATCATACTTCCTTAGTTGTTAAAATGCTTCTTGCTTTTTCAGGGTACATTCTAGGAAATTATATTACATATAATTGTCTCTCAGATTCTAGACTGACAATTTCTTGAAGGCTTAATTGTTTTTATTATTTATAGGTCTATAATAAAATACTATTTTTTAAGAAAGTTGCTTTCTAGTAATCAGTATTGTGTCAATTTTCTTTACTCTCAAAATAATAGCCATAGCTGTACTAAAAACAGGTTCTTTTCCATTTTGAAAATAACTTAGGGTGCAATTCAGATATGTAATATTTCTTGAGATAGATTTTTCCATCTGTATTCAGCCAATACTGAGTAGTACCTTGTTAGCTCAGAAGTTCTGAGAAATGAAGTGTTACATGGGAGAAAATCTTAATAACAGCACATGTGGAGGCTGGGAATGTGATTTAGTGCTAAAGTGCTTGCCTAGCATGCATGAAGTGCTGGGTTTGATTCCTCAGTACCACATAAACACAAAAGTCCAGAAGTGGTATTGTGGCTCAAGTGATAGAGTGCTAGCCTTGAACAAAAGAAGGTCAGGGACAGTGCCCTGACCCTCAGTTCAAGTCCAGGACTGGCAAAAATAAAATAACAGCATGTGTACATATTTAAAACTAAAATCTTTGACAATTTTAGTATATCATATTTGAAATCATGCTAGACTATAAGGAAAAAAATAGACCTGAAAGTATCTTACTTAATTTAGGCCACCTGCTCAAAGTAGTTTCTGGAACTTACAGTGTCAACAGTTTATCAGTAAAAATGATAGTTATTGTCTTAAATTTTTTCCTTCTATTCCTAGGGAAATTCAGGGCTTGGTTTCAGCATTGCAGGTGGTACAGACAACCCACATATTGGAGATGACTCAAGTATTTTCATTACCAAAATTATCACAGGAGGTGCAGCTGCCCAAGATGGAAGATTGCGGTATGTCTTACACTTCATGTTGTGATGATGAATCGGTTTTATAGATAATTTTCTTAAGCATATTAGAAAAACAAACATAAATAAGAAGCACTTAGATGTACAAATATTATTTATTCAAAGGAATAAATAATATATTTATGCTTTTAACGTTTCCATCTTTTTATTAAGAATCTAATTTCATCTTAGATGTTTTTAATAAAAAATTTGATAGTTTAAATTTTTATGGGCATATTTATAGAAATTATGAGTTCCCTGTGTTTTCTAATAAAGCCACAGAAATCTTTTTCATTTCTTTATGTTTGGGGAATATGAATAAACCTAAATTGAAGATACAGAGGAAGGCTGGCATTGTTGCTCATACCAGTAAAAATAGTAATGAAGGCAAAAGCAAGATAGGACAAATTTGAGACCACCTTAGGCCACATAGCAAACTTCGCCCACTCTGAGCACTATAATGAGATTTTATCTCAACACACCCAGACGTACAGTACTTGGCCAAGCATGCAGAAGGCACTAGGTTCCATCCATGGGTCCTGGCCACTAAAACAATACAGAGGAGAATATATATCTGATGATTTTGTACCATGCCACAAAAAAAAAGTGAGCTATAAATAAGATTTCCTTGGCTAAAAATAATATTGATCTTGGTTAAATAGCATTTTTTAGTCCATATAAGTTATGGAACATTTCTCATATTGGTCGTAAGGGTGTGTGCAGATATGTCATTTTAGAATGAAATTTTAAAGCTAAAGATTTTATATAATTGGGTTAAAAAATAGAATCTTGTGGGGCCAGGAGTTTGGACTAATGATAGAGTGCTTGCCTAGCTGGACTAGTGGTAGATTACTTGCCTAGCATGCACAAAGACCCAGTTTCTATTCCTCTGTACCACATACATAGAAAAAGCCAGAAGTGGTGCTGTGGCTCCAGTGGTAGAGTCTCTAGACTTGAGAAAGCCTAAGTATAGTGCCCAGGCCCTGAGTTCAAGCCCCAGGACTGGCCAAAAAAAAAAAAGGCATCTTGTTTTAAGACTTGGCATCTTGGGGAAATCTTCGGTTTCTTTCTTTCCTTCCTTCCTTCCTTCCTTCCTTTCTTTCTTCTTTCTTTCTACCACCCCTGGGGCTTGAACTCAGGGCTTGAGCACTGACCTTGGGCACTTTTTGCTCAAGGCTAGTGCCCTGCCACTTCATCCACAACACCACTTCTGGCTTTTTCTGAGTTTGTGGTACCATGGAATCGAACCCAGGGCTTCATGCATGCTAGGCTAGCACTCTACCACTAGACTATGCACCCAGCCTGAAGAACTTTGGTTTCTAAACTAGACTTTTTACTAGATATGACAGTTGGTATACTAGGGAAATTAGACTTAAAAATTAAAAATTTGGCCATATAAGTGTAAATATTGACTTCCTAGTTACGTTACATATTTTATTCATACTGTTTATGTGAAAAATAATATTTTTCCTTTGTTATAACAAAGAACGTGCCAATGACCTTAACTCTAAGGTTGTTTTTGGTATTAACTTTCTTTCCTTGAATTAGAGATGCTTGTCAATTGCAGCTTTAATATTTGTGTTGTATTTTGTTTCCCATTCTATTATCTTTTTTTTTTTCTCCAGTGGAGTTTTATGCAGTTAAGAGTGAAACCAGAACAAGGGGGAAAGGCTAGGAAAAAAAAAAGTCAAATGCTTAAAGAATGTATTACTCCAACAAATTGCATTACTTTTTTTAAAAACTTTGAATTACTCTTTTGCTTCATAAAAATATCATGTAGTAGTGAAGGTGAAAAAGACAGTAAATTATTATGGCAAAAACAGTGAATTAATCTGTTCTGATAACCTTAAACTCTCTGTAACCTTAAACTACTAGGTATCAGGTTTTTTGATCCTCATTTTTCTAATCTTTAATAGATTTGTTGCTGGGCGTGGTGGGTCATGCCTGTAATCCTAGCTACTCAGGAGGCTGAGATCTGAGGATCAAGATTCAAAGCCAGTCCAGGCACAAAAAGGATCTGAGACTCTTATCTCCAATTAACCCCTGGAAAATGGAAAGTGGGACTTGGCTCAGGGGTAAGGCAGAAGCCTTTAGCTGAAGAGCTCAGAGACCGCAAGCGCCCAGGCCCAGAGGTAGGGTGGCAGCCTTGAGCTTAAGAGCTCAAGGACAACACCCAGGCTGAGTTCAAGCCCTGTGACCCACAAAAATAAATAAATAAATAATGATAATAATAATAGATGTGTCACTTTTTATTTCATTTGGGAAAATTACTTAAACTTACCTCAGTTTTTCCATAAAAATAGTTATAAAAATATATAAATGGGCCGGGAGTTTGGCCTAGCGGTAGAGTGCTTGCCTAGCATGCACAAAGACCCACGTTCGATTCCTCGGTCCCACATACAGAGGAAAAAAAAAGCCAGAAGTGGTGCTGTGGCTCAAGTGGTAGAACTCTGACTTTGAGAAAGTCCAAGGACAGTGCTCAGGCCCTGAGCTGAAGCCCAGGACTGGCCAAAAAATATATATATATATATAAATCTACTTCATGGGTGTTGAAGATTAATAATTAGCATTAAGAAGTAATTAGCATTTGGTTAGTGCCAAAGAAAGGTTTAGTATTTACCTGTAAATAATAAGCCTACAGTTATTTAATGTTTATGTGGCATGTTATTTGTACCAATTGTATTAATTGCTTTGCTAGATCTTTAGGAAATGTTGTATTCATACATTAGAATTCATCATTCCATTTCTTTATTTGCAGTTTTTTAATAAATTTTCTTTATCTTCAGAATGAAAATAACCAAGACACGGAGATAGTAGAACAATGGTATTTAAATTTTTTAATGTTTAACTTTTTTCTCAGGGTCAATGACTGTATATTGCGAGTGAATGAAGCAGATGTTCGTGATGTAACACATAGCAAAGCAGTTGAAGCATTGAAAGAAGCAGGATCTATTGTACGATTATATGTAAAAAGACGAAAACCAGTGTCTGAAAAAATAATGGAAATAAAACTAATTAAAGGTCCTAAAGGTATGTAGTAAATCAAACTAAGACAAATTATTAAGAAATCTCCAAGCTAAATTCAGAGTTCACAATTATGAACTTATTTCTACATATATTATAAGATTAAAAATACTTATAGTTCACTGTTATTTTTTCTGGTTTTGTCTCAAGTAGCATTTTAGATTATGTACCTACCCTTCAAGACTACATCATTTGAAAAGTTCATTTGAAAGGTTCTCATTAATAATATATATATATAGTATGTTGCATTTTGATACTGTGTGTATATATTTAAAACCAATCTTTAAAGAAAGTCTGTGACAGACTCTCTTACATCCAGCTAACCACCAAAATGGAACTATAGCTCAAGTAGTAGAGCAGTGTCCTTGATCAAAAAAGCTGAAGGGGACGGGCAAGGTGGGTCACACCTGTAATCCTAGCTACTCTGGAGGCTGAGATCTGAGGATCAAGGTTCAAAGCCAGCCCAGGCACAAAAGGACCTGAGACTCTTATCTTCAGTTAACCTCTAGAAAAGGGAAGTGGGGCTTGGCTCGAGGGTAGGATGGTAGCCTTGAGCTGAAGAGCTCAGGGACAACGCCCAGGCCCAGGAGTAGAGCTTTTCAGCTCAAGGACAGCGCAGTGCCCAGGCTGAACTCAAGCCTCATTGACTCACCAAAAAACAAAAACACTGAAGTACAGTGCCCAGGCTCTGAGTTCAAGCCCCAGGACCTGCACATACCAAAAAGTAAAAATAAGTTCAGGCTGTACTATGGCATAGTGGTAGAGTGCTTGCTTGCCTAGGATGCATGAAGCCCTGAGTTCAATTCCTCAGTACCACATAAACAGAAAAAGCCAAAAGTGGCACTGTGGCTCAAGTGGTGGCTCAAGAAGCTTAGGGACAGGCCCTAAGTTCAAGCTCCAGGACTGGCAAAATTAGTTCATGTGTTTGTTGTATTTAAAGTTTCCATGTCCTTTTTAAAAGGGAACAAAAATCTTGAGCTATTTTTTAAGTAGATGAGTTCCTATTTGCTCTTAGGACAAACCTTTTGTGAATAACTCAGCATTCTGGCTCATGCCTGTAATCCTAGCTACTAAGGAAGGTGAGATCTGAGGATCACAGTTCAAAGCCAGCCCAGCACTAAAGAACAGCACTAAAGAATGTGAGACTCATCTTCAGTTAACCATAGAAAAGGAAAGTGTGGCTATGACCCAAGGAGTAGGGCGGTAGTCTTGAGCTGAAGAGCTCAGGAACAGCACCCAGGCCCGGAGTTCAGGCCTCATGACCTACCAAAAAGAAAAGAAGAAATACTCTTGAAATCATGTATAATGGATAGTGGGTTTTTTGTTGTTTTTTTGCTGTTGTTGTTGTTTTGTTTTGTTTTTGCCAGTCCTGGGCTTGAGCTCAGGGCCTGAGCACTGTCCTTAGACTTTCTCAAGGCTAGAGCTCTACCACTTGAGCCTCAGCACCACTTCCGGCTTTTTTCTATGTATGTGGTACCAAGGAATCGAACCAGGGTCTTGGTGAATGCTAGGCAAGCACTCTACCACTAGGCCAGACTCCCGGCCCCTATAGTGTTTATTTTAACTTGAAATACAAATTAGTGTAAATATAGATTAAGCTGAAAGATTAAATGTAGGCTTACTTTAAATATTTGTAGTATTTGTCATAGCAGTTGCATATATATTAAAATTGGTAAGATGTGATGTGACTTTCAAGAATACTGAAAGATTTCACATTTCTAAAGCCTATTAGTCTTCCCTCCACAAAAAAAAATTATTCTCAATTATTTTTATTTTATAAAAAGATAACTGTTAATAAGTGTAATTGTGATGGAAACAAATTTGAAGCATAATTTTACAGTTTGTATCTCTTGTTTTATTTTGTTGGTCGTGGGGGTTAAATTCAAGGCCTGGGTACTCTGCCACTTTCAGCCATAGCACAACTTCTGAGTTTCTGGTGGTTCATTGGAGGTGAGAGTCCCCTGGACTTTTGTGTCCGGGCTAGCTTTGAACAGCATTTCTCAGATCTCAGCCTCCTGAGTTGCTAGGCTTACATGCATGAACTTCCCGGGAGTTTGGCCTAGTGGTAGAGTGTTTGCCTAGCATGCACGAAGACCGTGATTTGATTCCTCAGTATCACATGTATAGAAAAAAGCCAGAAGTGATATTCTGGCTCAGGTGGTAGAGCGCTAGCCTTGAGAAAGCCCAAGGACAGTGCTCAGGCCTTGAGTTTAAGCCCAAGGACTGGCAAAAAAAAAAAAAAAATCATCTTTAAAGAGTTGTACAAAAGGGTGTCAGTGTTTCAGTTCATTACTTCATCTTGATCAAGTAGATTTTTGTAGATTTTGAAGATTTTTGTGCAACATACATACATTCTTTTCTATCTTGTTTAGACAGTGTGGTGAACTGTGACTTCTAACTTTAGTTATCATGATCAGTTTCTTCCCCCTACCCTTTTAAGTTCACTTTTATTTATTATGGTCTGAAATTATTGTGTCCCACATAGGTCTTGGGTTCAGCATTGCTGGAGGTGTTGGAAATCAGCATATTCCTGGAGATAATAGCATTTATGTAACTAAAATAATTGAAGGAGGTGCAGCACACAAAGATGGGAAGCTTCAGATTGG